>NC_091353.1:20864376-20944376 GCF_038502225.1 Cherax quadricarinatus
GATAACAAGGAGGAGGACAAGGAGGAGGACGGGGAGGAGGACGGGGAGGAGGACGAGAAGGAGGACGAGGAGGAGGACGAGGAGGAGGACGAGGAGGAGGACGAGGAGGAGGACGAGGAGGAGGACGAGGAGGAGGACGAGGAGGATGAAGAGGAGGACGAGGAGGAGGGCGAAGAGGACGAGGAGGATGAGGACGAGGAGGAGGACGAGGAGGACGATGAGGAGGACGATGAGGAGGAGGACGAGGAGGAGGACGAGGAGGAGGACGAGGAGGAGGACGAGGAGGACGAGGAATAGTAGGACGAATAGGAGGACGAATAGGAGGACGAATAGGAGGACGAGGAGGAGGACAAGGAGGAGGACAAGGAGGACGACGAGGAGGAGGACAAGGAGGAGGACGAGGAGGAGGACGAAGAGGAGGACAAAGAGGAGGACAAAGAGGAGGACAAAGAGGAGGACAAAGAGGAGGACAAAGAGGAGGACAAAGAGGAGGACAAAGAGGAGGACAAAGAGGACAAAGAGGAGGACAAAGAGGAGGACAAAGAGGAGGACAAAGAGGAGGACAAAGAGGAGGGAGGAGGAAGTGGAGGAGGAAGTGGAGGAGGAAGTGGAGGAGGAAGTGGAGGAGGAAGCAGAGGAGGAAGCAGAGGAGGAAGCAGAGGAGGAAGCAGAGGAGGAATCGGAGGAGGAAGCAGATTAGGAGGAGGAGGAGGAGGACGAGGAGGAGGAGGAAGTGGAGGAGAAAGTGGAGGAAGAGGAGGAGGATGAGGAGGAGGATGAGGAGGAGGATGGGGAGGAGGATGGGGAGGAGGATGGGGACGAGGACGAGGAGGAGGAGGGCGAGGAGGACGAGGGCGAGGAGGAGGAGGACGAGGAGGAGGAGGACGAGGAGGAGGAGGACGACGAGGAGGACGACGAGGAGGACGAGGAGGAGGAGGAGGACGACGAGGAGGAGGACGAGGAGGAGGACGAGGAGGAGGACGAGGAGGAGGACGAGGAGGAGGAGGATGAGGAGGAGGATGAGGAAGACTACGAGGACGAGGAGGAGGACGAGGATTAGGAGGACGAGGTGGAGGAGGACGAGGACGAGTAGGACGAGGAGGAGGAGGACAAGGAGGAAGAGGACGAGGAGGAGGAGGACAAGGAGGAGGACGAGGAGGAGGAGGACGAGGAGGAGGAGGACGAGGAGGAGGAGGACGAGGAGGAGGACGAGGAGGAGGACGAGGAGGAGGACGAGGAGGAGGAGGAGGACGACGAGGAGGAGGACGAGGAGGAGGACGAGGAGGAGGACGAGGAGGAGGACAAAGAGGAGGACAAAGAGGAGGGAGGAGGAAGTGGAGGAGGAAGTGGAGGAGGAAGTGGAGGAGGAAGTGGAGGAGGAAGCAGAGGAGGAAGCAGAGGAGGAAGCAGAGGAGGAAGCAGAGGAGGAATCGGAGGAGGAAGCAGATTAGGAGGAGGAGGAGGAGGACGAGGAGGAGGAGGAAGTGGAGGAGAAAGTGGAGGAAGAGGAGGAGGATGAGGAGGAGGATGAGGAGGAGGATGGGGAGGAGGATGGGGAGGAGGATGGGGAGGACGACGACGAGGGCGAGGAGGAGGACGAGGAGGAGGATGAGGAGAAGGACGAGGAGGAGGACGAGGAGGAGGACGAGGAGGATGAGGAGGAGGACGAGGAGGCGGACGAGAAGGACGAGGACGAGGAGGAGGAGGGCGAGGAGGACGAGGGCGAGGAGGAGGAGGACGAGGAGGAGGAGGACGAGGAGGAGGAGGACGAGGAGGAGGAGGACGACGAGGAGGACGACGAGGAGGACGAGGAGGAGGACGACGAGGAGGAGGACGAGGAGGAGGACGAGGAGGAGGACGAGGAGGAGGAGGATGAGGAGGAGGATGAGGAAGACTACGAGGACGAGGAGGAGGACGAGGATTAGGAGGACGAGGTGGAGGAGGACGAGGACGAGTAGGACGAGGAGGAGGAGGACAAGGAGGAAGAGGACGAGGAGGAGGAGGACAAGGAGGAGGAGGACGAGGAGGAGGAGGACGAGGAGGAGGAGGACGAGGAGGAGGACGAGGAGGAGGAGGAGGAGGAGGAGGAGGAGGAGGAGGAGGAGGATGAGGAGAAGGAGGAGGACGAGGAGAAGGAGGAGGACGAGGAGAAGGAGGAGGACGAGGAGAAGGAGGAGGACGCAGGGATAAGGAGGACTTTCTAAGGGAGGGGATTTAGGGCCTGGGCTTTGGTTTTTAGCTGGCAGGATAGGATGTCTGTCTATTTGGTCTGGTTCGGTCAAGGACCCCTGTCTATCTGGTCTATCCGCCTAGGCTGGTCTCAGGAGGAGGGCCGCAAGGACTGGCGCCCACGCCACGGGGCGCTCAGGATCTTCAAGGAGAGCATAAGGCATTTGTCTGATTTTTTGGGCCAGGTTTGGTGGTAATTTACGCTCATGGGGTGTCATTGGTGCAGGGCCATGGCTCATGGCGTTTCGCGGCTTTACGGGCGCAGCCGCCACACGGTCGTTTATTTTGAGGGACTCTCGCTTATACGGGCCCCCGGCACCCGGCCTGTTTCATATCCTCCTGTAGGATCCGGTGAAGCACCAAGTCTCCTAATATGGTCTGGACCCGTTTCAAGGTGGGTTTTAGGGTTATTTTATATATACAGTCTCTCAAGGATTCACGGCTTTTCAGCTGGCTTCACGATTCATGGAATTCCCAATCGGCCATTCCCAGGCCAGGATTGAGGCCAGGACCCCAGGCCGCATTGAGGCCAACCAAATTCCCAGCCGCCATCATATTCAAGGTCTCACCACCCGCGAGGTCCTCAGGGTACCCTCCCTCCGGACCCTCGCACTGGCAGCTTAGGCCCTCCCAGGACTCAGGTGTGGTGGAGGAGTGTTTTGTTTGTTCATTATTTGGTTATTAAACTACATTATAAATAATGTGTAGTCGTTCATGGACTGCATATTTGGAATGGCTATTTGGACAAGGGGTAGGTTGAACGGGTGGATATCATGGTGGTTTACTCTGGAAGGACAACAGGCAGGAACCAAAACATTTGGCTACTGGCTAATAATATAATAGGTAATGTAATAATAATAATACTGTAATAATAATAATGTAATAATAATAATAATAATAATAATAATAATACGCAATAATAATAATAATAATAATAATAATACGATATACCTGAAGGAAGGATTGGTACGCACGGCAGGGAGGTGGTCAGGAGGAGGTATCAGGGTGGTGACTTGGTTTATGGCTGGAGGAACATTAGTCCTCTGGCCTCCACATGAGGAATAATCATTGTCGGTGGCTTCTGTAAGGACTGGAGGACTGGAGGTGGTTGAAGGCAGGGTAGGAGGCAGGATAGAAGGCAGGTGGTAGGAGGCAGTGGTAGAAGGCAGGTGGATAGGAGGCAGGTGGTAGGACGAGGATAGAGGACAGTGGATAGGGAGGCATTTGTGATAGGAGGCAGTGGGAGGAGGGCAGGATAGGACGTGGACTGAATATGGAGGGTGCAGAGGCAGTGAATAGGAGGCAGGGTGGACGGCAGGTGGTAGAAGGGTAGGTGATAAAGGAGCAGTGGTAGGAGGCAGGTGATAGGGAGGCAGGTGGTAGGAGGCAGGTGATAGGGAGGCAGTGGTAGGAGGCAGGTGGTAGGTGCAGGATAGAGGCAGCATTATAGGCAGTGGTAGGCAGGTGGTAGGAGGCAGTGGTAGGCAGGTGATAGGAGGCAGTGGTAGGAGGCAGGTGGTAGGAGGCAGGTAGGAAGGCAGGAGGACGGCAGGTGGGATAGAGGCAGTGGTAGAAGGCAAGTGGTAAGACGGCAAGTGGTAAGAAGGTGGTAAGTTGGCAATGGTAGAGGCCCAGGATTAGAGGCAGTGGTGAAGAAGGCAGTATAGAGGTGACCCCTGCAGAGGCACTGATATGAGCAGTGGTATAAGGCAGTGATAAGATGCAAGACTGATGGCGGCTTTGATGCGATAGCATGGCACGGAATAGGATGCCAAGCGGCAGGATAAGCGACAGATACAAGGACTTTGATGCTAAGCGGCAGATTAGGGCCAGTTGGCTAGATGCTGGAGATATGATAGATATGGTGAGTACGATAAGCGATATGTGCTCAGTTGGCAGTGCGGCGGCAAGATGCTGTGGCTGATGCTGTGGCTGATAAGCGATAGATAAGCCGGCCTGGAGGCTGTGGCTTGATGCTAAGGATAGAGCGCTGGCGAATATGATGCTGGCGGCCAGATACAGTGACAGATATAAGCTCAGGGCCATGGCTTGATGGCGGCAGATATGATAGCAGCCAGCGATGATCTGGACAGATGGGCTATGGCCTGATGGCTAAGTTGCTGAGGCAGTGATGTAGCAGGAAGAGGCAGTGATAGGAGGCTTGTGATAGGCGGCAGGTCGCCAGGCAGGTGCTAGAGGCAGTGGTAGACGGCCAGGATAGAGGCAGTGGTAGAGGCCCACCCGCTATAGAGGCAGTCCCCGCTAGAGGCCAGTGGTATATCCAGGTAAAGGCAGTGGTAGAGGAGTGGTAGAGGCAGTGGTAAGCAGGCCAAGTGATCTCCAGTTGATAGTGGCAGTGGTAGGCAGTGATAGAGGCAAGTGGTAGGACCGTTGATATAGGCAGTGATAGAGGTGGTAGCCTTCTGGTAAGCTTATTGACAGTTGGCAGGGCTCGCGGCAGTTGGTAAGAGGCAGGTTAGAGGCAGTGGAATTCCGAACCGGCTAGTTGGCCCAGCCAGGCAGTGCATTCTCAGTGATAGCCATAGTTGTAGGCCGGCCAGTGGACCAGGCCAGTTGATAGCCGGCTAGTGATATCTGGCTTCCTGGCTGGAGGCCAGTGGATAGTACAGTGGCCCTTGAGGCAGATACCTGGCCCCAGATCCGAGGCTGGAGAGGCAGGTCAAGAAGGCAGTGGTAGCCAGGCCCAGTGACCAGAGGCCAGTGGTTGGAGTGCAGGTGTGGTTGCATTATAGTTGGCATTACTAGAGGCATTATATAATCAGGGTAGAGGTGTAGAGGCCAGTGGTAGAGGCAGTGCATAGAGGCAGTGGTAATAGGCTGGATTATTTGGAGGCAGGCGATTGGTGGTAGAGGCAGGTGATATAGGCAGTGGTAGAGGTACTGATAGAACCCACAGACAGAATGCTAAGTGGCCTGAGCAGGATACCGATTAAGTGAATAAGCGCCGAATCGCGACAGATAATAATAATAATGCAATGCGCAACTAATCACGAGCGCTGTCGTAAGTTGTCAACGTCAGAGCAAGAATCGCGAATAATCAATCAATAAGTGAATAATAATGCGGTAATGCGCAATAATAATGCAATAATGGTGGCAGGCAGATGCTAATTGGCAAGGAATAGGATGGTGGTAGAGCAGTGGCAGAGGCAGTGGGTTAGAGGCAGCGATTAGATATATGGCAGTGGTAAGACTTTGTTTAGGCGGTGGCTGGAGGCAAGCAGATTGCAGTGATCGATGAAAGGACAGATCTGCTGGATTCCGACGCAGTGGTGAGATGCCTAATTGATGAGGCGGTGGCAGATTGCTATGGCATTGAGTGTGACTAGGATGTTGGTTGACAGGATGCTATGATAGATGGTGGTAGATGGCAGGATAGGAGGCAGGTGGTAGAGGAGGCAGTAGGTAGCAAGGTAAGTGATAGATATATGGACAGATGGCTATGATAGAAATAGAATAGAGGCAGTGATGAGGATGCTAAGTGGCAGATATGATAGATGGCTAAGGGATAGAGGCAGTGGGTGAGGCAGTAAGGATAGAGCAGCAGATATATGATAGAGGCAGTGGTAGGATGTTGGCAGATAAGGATAGATACAGTGGATAGGAGGTAAGTGGTAGAGGCAGGTAGATAGTGACAGCAGGTAGGCCTTAGATGCTAACAGGATGGCGCATGGCAGCTAATGGCAGGTGGCAGATGTTGAATAGGAGCAAGCAGTGGTAGATATGGACAGGATGGCTGGTGCGGCAGATGCTGGTGGCGGCAGATGCAGGTAGAGTGCTAATGGTGCAGTGGAGTGTAGAGGCAGCTGGCAGATGGCTGGCGGCAGATCGCAGCGGATAGATAAGGCGCTAAGTGGGTGCAGATGCGGTATAGGTATCGGATGGCTATGATGGCAGTAAGGCAGTGGCAGCCAGTAAGGTATGATAGGATATGGTGGTAGAGGCAGTGTTTGAGGCAGTGGTAGAGGCAGTGATAGAGGCAGTGGTAGAAGCAGTGGTAGAGGCAGTGGTAGAGGCAGTGGTAGAGGCAGTGATAGAGGCAGTGGTAGAGGCAGTGGTTGAAGCAGTGGTAGAGGCAGTGATAGAGGCAGTGGTAGAGGCAGTGGTAGAGGCAGTGGTAGAGACAGTGATAGAGGCAGTGGTAGAGGCAGTGGTAGAGGCAGTGATAGAGGCAGTGGTAGAGGCAGTTATAGAGGCAGTGGTTGAGGCAGTGGTAGAGGCAGTGGTAGAGGCAGTGATAGAGGCAGTGACAGAGGCAGTGGTAGAGGCAGTGGTAGAGGCAGTGATAGAGGCAGTTTTAGAGGCAGTGGTAGAAACAGTGATAGAGGCAGTGGTAGAGGCAGTGGTAGGGGCAGTGATAGAGGCAGTGGTAGAGGCAGTGGTAGAGGCAGTGGTAGAGGCAGTGGTAAAGGCAGCGATAGAGTCAGTGGTAGAGGCAGTGATAGAGGCAGTGGTAGAGGCAGTGGTAGAGGCAGTGATAGAGGCAGTGGTAGAGGCAATGATAGAGGCAGTGGTAGAGGCAGTGATAGAGGCAGTGATAGAGGCAGCAGTAGAGGCAGTGATAGAGGCAGTGGTAGAGGCAGTGGTAGAGGTAGTGATAGAGGCAGTGGTAGAGGCAGTGGTAGAGGCAGTGGTAGAGGCAGTGATAGAGGCAGTGGTAGAGGCAGTGATAGAGGCAGTGATAGAGGCAGTGGTAGAGGCAGTGGTAGAGGCAGCAATAGAGGCAGTGGTAGAGGCAGTGGTAGAGGCAGTGGTAGAGGCAGTGATAGAGGCAGTGGTAGAAGCAGTGATAGAGGCAGTGATAGAGGCAGTGGTAGAATCAGTGGTAGAGGCAGTGGTAGAGGCAGTCACACTCAATCTACAAGCACCAAACAATGAATTATTGTGAAATGTTTGGAAGAGCAGGGAGACTAATGTTCACTCCAGCATAAACAAAGTCACACTGACAATGTGTCAACCACTCCCTCGTGTTTTTGTACAATTTCCTTCTTCAATTATATCGTATTATTATTATTATTATTATTATTATTATTATTATTATTATTATTATTATTATTATTATTATTATTACAGTATTATTATTATTATTATTATTACTATTGTTATTATTAGCAGTAGCAGAAATGTTTGGTTCTTTGCTGTGTTCAAGAGTAAACACATGATATCACCGTCCAATACCTGTCCAAATAGCCATTCCAATATGCAGTCATGAATGTTTTCACATTATTTATAATGTAGTTTAATAGCAAATAATGAACAAACAAAACACTCACCACACTGAGTGGTGGGAGGGCTGGCTGCCAGTTGCGGGGGTCGGAGGGAGGGTAGTAGGGACTCGCAGTGGTTGAGGAAGTGGTGGAGGCATTGGTGGAGTCTGTGGTATTTAATAACATACATGTTATTAAAGCATAACATGTATATATTTAGTACAATTTACGACGTTTTCATGTATTTTATGATTGTTCATGGTTCAACAAGTTAAGGAAGCAGTATTGTATTAGATTTCCCTACAATATATTGGGGCACCAAACATTCACGGTTTTTCAACATTTGCGAGGCTCTTGATCCCCTAACCCTCGCGAATGTTGAGGGACACCTGTACTATAAATATTTTAAGGCAAGTAATGAGTGCACTATGTGTGTATTGTACTTTTTTATTGTTTTTGATGCCTAGTTCTATTGCTAACTTAATATATGTTAGTGTAAACTTGTAGCCTGGAACCTAACCTGCTGTATAAGTGGGGCCCTACTGTACTTGTATTTATGTGTACCTGTGAGACAGAGACAGAGATAGAAAGGGACAGATATACAGAGACAAAGATAGACAGAGACAGACAGAGATAGACATAGATACAGACAAACGGAGTTAGAGCCAGGCCGCCAGCTGCCAGCCAGCCACACAGCTGGCCGCCATGCAGCTGGCCAGCCAGCTAACCAGCCAATCAGCCAGTCAGTCAGCCAGCCAGCCAATCAGCCAGTCAGTCAGCCAGCCAGCCAGGCAACCAGCCAGCCTGCCAGCCAGCCAGAATTGTTTCTCTTTACTTAGGGCATAGGTTATAAGACATTCTGAAAGGGTGTTGCACAAATATTGCACATGGGTTATTATCGAGGTTTTTTGATATTTCCTCGACCACTTGTGGCCACATCCACCTCAAAGCCACTAAACTCAGCGTCGAAATCACTTTCCTCTTAAAATAGGAGTGTTAATACTACATGACACCAGTGAATCCCAGGTGTTTGCTGCGCTGTTGGCTCTAGCTGGCGCTCATTTGAACTGGTGTTCCCACAAGGTACTAAGTGGTCCCAGATTTTTTTAATACCATGCACACTGAGTGTTAGGACCCACTCTATGCTGACAAGGCATCTCAGGCCAGTCATGCCAAATTTGAAGGCAGGAAAAATAAAACTTACATATATACTTTTGGGACACTAGCGGAAAAAACGTATATATAGGTTTGGACCATTTATGGGTTAATGGTTAAACCAGCATATGAGATAATATTTATCACAACTGGGTAATAGTGATGGGCATTTGTTTCTAATAAACAATTCTTGTTCCTTTCAACACACCGGCAGCATCCCACCGAGGCCCAAAAGGAAAAAGAAAGCTTCTCCTTTTACATTTAGTAATATATACAGGTGAAGGTGTCACTAGCCCCTTGCTCCCGGCATTTTAGTCGCCTCTTACAACACGCATGGCTTATGAAGGAAGAATTCTGTTCCACTTCCCCATGGAGGTAAGAGGAAATAAACAAGAACAAGAACTAGTAAGAAAATAGAAGAAAACCCAGAGGGGTGTATATATATATGCTTGTACATGTATGTGTAGTGTGACCTAAGTTTAAGTAGAAGTAGCAAGATGTACCTGAAACCTTGCATGTTTATGAGACAGAAAAATGGACACCAGCAATCCTATTATCATGTAAAACAATTACAGGCTTTCGTTTTACACTCACTTGGCAGGACGGTAGTACCTCCCTGGGTGGTTGCTGTCTACCAACCTATTACCTAGGTAATAAACAATTAACACCAGTAAAACAATGTAAAAGAGATATACCACTAGTTGCATTATAGGAGGGTTGACGCAGGTGTCGTAGAAGCCTTCCTTAGCATTCCTAAGGATGTTACCCAAAGTACGTAGACCTAATTGACGCTGGGCTAGCACCTTGGACCGGATGAGAATGAAGAGTTCATCCATAGAGTAGCCGGCACGACCTGAAATTACACCAGACTAAAATGCAGGGCCTAATTCAAAGTTCTGGAAGTGTATCAGAGGTCAAGGCAAAGATCTAAAAAAAAGATACAAATTACAGATGGAGTCTTACAGATGGAGTCTTACTGAGGGAGCCTCACAGATGGAGTCTTATAGAAGAGTAAAACAATACCTACCAGTAGTGAGGAGGTATTTATATGATTTAAAAAGCACATACATGACAGATCACACATAATAAAAACAATGAGTGTGCCATATTTAACTAATAGATTACAAAAGGAAATGAAAGAATCAATAATTTGTTCCACTACCATTTAAACAAGAAGAATAAAGAAAACTGAAACTTATGAAGACATTTTGGTACAACTTGGACTATTAACCCTTTCAGGGTCTGTGCCATAGATCTATGGCTATACGTTGAGGGTCCAAACCGTATATCTACGCCATGAGCTCAGCTCACTCTGATAAGCTGTGAGCAGTAAATTTGGGCCTAGATATGAGAGAATACATCTATGTGGTATGTGTGCACTACATAAAACAAATCCTGCAGCAAACTGTGTATAATTAGAGAGAAAAACTGAGACCGTAATTTTTTATTAAAACAGCGACTTTGCAGTGTCTTTTTCGTATTTTTTTATACTTGTATTTGCGATTTCTTGGTCTAATTTGATAGAATGGAAGATATACTACAGAAATAGAGAAGATTTTGTTTGGTTTTAATAATGGAAATGGCTTGAAATTGAACTCAAAGTAGCAGAAATGTTCAATTTTTGCTGATGTTCAGGAGTAAACAAATGACCTCACAAGTCTAATACATGACAGCTGGCGGGTCTAATATACATTCACAAATGTGGGGATATTATTTATACAATTATTACAATGTTGCATAACAGTAAATTTTCTCTTTTTTTGTTTGAATAAAAATTCATTGTGAATAAAAAACCAAAATGGAATTCATTTGTAAAGCCTGAAAACATAACTAATGAACAGGAGAATTGTTAGTTAAGTGCCAGGAATGCCTGCATTGTTTATTCTGAACCCTATTTTGAAATTAGAATATTTTGAACTTTGCATTAAATTGGACAAATTACTAATTTCCGATCACTTTATTTTGTAGTTGAAACAGTTGGCTTGGCGATTTCTTGTGTTCAATTGATAGAATAGAAGTAATACTAGTGAAATAGCTAAGAATTTGGTTGACTGGAATAATGTAATTGGCCTAAAATGGGAGTCAAAATCGGCAAAATCGCCGATACGTAAATATCACTGACACATCAAAATTTGCAAGAGCATAATTTTGTCAATTTTCCATCAAATTTCGTACTTTTTGTTTTAATACCTTCAGAAAAAGATTCTTTAGCATTTCATAAGAAAAAACAACAAAATTATTTTTTGAAAATTCTTGGACTTTGGTATGCACTTAGAAATTTGGCCTCTGGAGCCAGAAAGGGTTAAATAGTCACACAGAACTGTGAAGCTAAGGAAGCCAGTATATATATGAGAGGAAGGGAGGGGTTAGGCTGGGAATAGTAATGAGAGGATAGACAAAACTATAACTATGCAAAGGCAGTTGATGAATAGATACAAGAAAATTATTCAGACAGTGGTAAAACAACTGAATGGTTTACAAGTGGTAAAAGTGATACAACCAGTGGAAATTAAAAAAAATATGATATATTAAATAATTTATGAGTTTAGCTCTGCTCCTGAAGTTACAGAATCAGTTTTGCAGTATGCAAAATAATTCTGTGATAAAAGCCATGGAGGACATTTTCAGAAAAGATCATGTCTATTTCTCACCTCTAATAATCCCAGGTCTTTTCTGTGTCATTGTATCCATGACAAAATTAGTTTTATCATAGTGAAGCTATTTGTATGTCAGATGGCCAGCATAGACCATTCTCAAACTAGTCTGAATACAAAACAAAACAACTAAAGTGAAATAAAAAAAACATGGGCTGCCTGGTCCCCATTACAGGGAGTTTCTTGTCAGTCTGCAACAGCAATATACATGAGGGCTCAGTTCAAGGTTTTCTACACTTGTGGTCCCACCTGGGGCCTGGGACCTAGGGCATGGGTCCTGGGGTCTGGGGCCTGGGACCTAGGGCATGGGGCCTGGGGCCTGGGACCTAGGGCATGGGGCCTGGGACCTAGGGCATGGGGCCTGGGGCCTGGGACCTAGGGCATGGGGCCTGGGGCCTGGGACCTAGGGCATGGGGCCTGGGGCCTGGGGCCTGGGGCCTGGGGCCTGGGACCTGGGACCTAGGGCATGGGGCCTGGGGTCTGGGGCCTGCGGTCTGGGACCTAGGCCTGGTGCCTGGGGCCTAGGGCCTAGGGCCAGGCTTTCCTGTTGACTGCCAGTTGAACCAGACTGTTGCATGGGAAACTTTGCCTCACACAGCCACCACCACCACCACCACCTGGAATTATCCATCCAGCCACAAATGCAGTAGAAGATCTATACTCCAACAGATGGTCATAGACCATTTAAATTCAATTTCAAATTTTAATTTCTTTATATGCTGTACAAAGACAATGTAGCTTACATGTGATAAATCATTGTTAGGCACAAAAGAAACTCACTAGTATGCAAATTCAAATTGGGCAAATTAATCCTAATGCTTAAAGACTACTTAAGAATTAGACATAGAATACAGTGGACCCCCGCATAACGATCACCTCCGAATGTGACCAATTATGTAAGTGTATTTATGTAAGTGCGTTTGTACGTGTATGTTTGGGGGTCCGAAATGGACTAATCTACTTCACAATATTCCTTATGGGAACAAATTCGGTCAGTACTGGCACCTGAACATACTTATGGAGTGAAAAAATATCGTTAACCGGGGGTCCACTGTATTAAGTAGTATTTTAATACAGTTAGCTAAATTATTGTAGGTAGTAGGTTGGTAGACAGCAACCGTCCAGGGAGGTACTACCATCCTGCCAAGTGAGTGTAAAACGAAAGCCTGTAATTGTTTTACATGATGGTAGGATTGCTGGTGTCCAAGCCCCTCGCACACAAAACCTCCTTTACCCCCTCCCTCCAACCTTTCCTAGGCCGACCCCTACCCCGCCTTCCTTCCACTACAGACTGATACACTCTTGAAGTCATTCTGTTTCGCTCCATTCTCTCTACATGTCCGAACCACCTCAACAACCCTTCCTCAACCCTCTGGACAACAGTTTTGGTAATCCCGCACCTCCTCCTAACTTCCAAACTACGAATTCTCTGCATTATACTCACACCACACATTGCCCTCAGACATGACATCTCCACTGCCTCCAGCCTTCTCCTCGCTGCAACATTCATCACCCATGCTTCACACCCATATAAGAGCGTTGGTAAAACTATACTCTCATACATTCCCCTCTTTGCCTCCAAGGACAAAGTTCTTTGTCTCCACAGACTCCTAAGTGCACCACTCACCCTTTTCCCCTCATCAATTCTATGATTCACCTCATCTTTCACAGACCCATCCGCTGACACGTCCACTCCCAAAAATCTGAATACATTCACCTCCTCCATACTCTCTCCCTCCAATCTGATATCCAATCTTTCATCACCTAATCTTTTTGTTATCCTCATAACCTTACTCTTTCCTGTATTCACTTTTAATTTTCTTCTTTTGCATACCCTACCAAATTCATCCACCAATCTCTGCAACTTCTCTTCAGAATCTCCCAAGAGCACAGTGTCATCAGCAAAGAGCAGCTGTGGCAACTCCCACTTTGTGTGTGATTCTTTATCTTTTAACTCCATGCCTCTTGCCAAGACCCTCGCATTTACTTCTCTTACAACCCCATCTATAAATATATTAAACAACCACGGTGACATCACACATCCTTGTCTAAGGCCTACTTTTACTGGGAAATAATCTCCCTCTTTCCTACACACTCTAACTTGAGCCTCATTATCCTCGTAAAAACTTGTCACTGCTTTCAGTAACCTACCTCTTATACCATATAACTGCAACAGCTGCCACATTTCCCCCCTATCCACCCTGTCATACGCCTTTTCCAAATCCATAAATGCCACAAAGACCTCTTTAGCCTTATCTAAATACTGTTCACTTATATGTTTCACAGTAAACACCTGGTCCACTCACCCCCTACCTTTCCTAAAGCCTCCTTGTTCATCTGCTATCCTATTCTCCGTCTTACTCTTAATTCTTTCAATAATAACTCTACCATACACTTTACCAGGTATACTCAACAGACTTATCCCCCTACAATTTTTGCACTCTCTTTTGTCCCCTTTGCCTTTATACAAAGGAACTATGCATGCTCTCTGCCAATCCCTAGGTACCTTCCCCTCATCCGTACATTTATTAAATAATTGCACCAACCACTCCAAAACTATATCCCCACCTGCTTTTAACATTTCCATCTTTATCCCATCAATCCCGGCTGCCTTACCCCCTTTCATTTTACCTACTGCCTCACGAACTTCCCCCACACTCACAACTGGCTCTTCCTCACTCCTACAAGATGTTATTCCTCCTTGCCCTATACACGAAATCACAGCTTCCCTATCTTCATCAACATTTAACAATTCCTCAAAATATTCCCTCCATCTTCCCAATACCTCTAACTCTCCATTTAATAACTCTCCTCTCCTATTTTTAACTGACAAATCCATTTGTTCTCTAGGCTTCCTTAACTTGTTAATCTCACTCCAAAACTTTTTCTTATTTTCAACAAAATTTGTTGATAACATCTCACCCACTCTCTCATTTGCTCTCTTTTTACATTGCTTCACCACTCTCTTAACCTCTCTCTTTTTCTCCATGTACTCTTCCCTCCTTGCATTGTACTTCCAATTTCCAGGACTCAAGTCCAGCTAACCAGTTTCCCCGAATCCCTTCACAAAATATTATCCTGCTCACACTTCAACAGCTCATCAGGTCTTAAAAACCATTCGACTCCATTCACTCCTATCTAACACGCTCACTCACGTCTGCAGGAAGTCCAAGCCCCTCACCCACAAAACCTCCCCTACTCTCTCCCTCCAACCTTTTCGAGGATGACCCCTACCCAGCCTTCCTTCCCCTACAGATTTATTCGCTCTCCAAGTCATTCTACATTGTTCCAGTCTCTCTAAATGAACAAACCACCTCAACAGACCCTCTTCAGCCCTCTGACTAATACCTTTAGTAACTCCACACCTCCTCCTAATTTTCACACTCCAAATTCTCTGCATAATATTTACACAACACATTGCCCTTAGACACATCTCCACTGCCTCCAGCTGCCTCTTCGCTCCAGCATTTACAACCCAAGCTTCACACCCACATAAGTGTTGGTACCACTATACTCTCATACATTCCCTTCTTTGCCTCCATGGATAATGTTCTTTGTCTCCACAGATACCTCAATACACTACTCACCTTTTTTCCTTCACCAATTCTATGGCTAACCTCATCCTTCATAAACCCATCTGCTGACAAATCAGCTCCCAAATATCTAAAAACATTTACCACTTCCATACTCCCTCCAATGTGATATCCAATTTTTATCTAAATTGTTTGATACCCTCATCACCTTACTCTTGCCTATGTTCATTTTCAACTTTCAACCTTTACACACCCTCCCAAACTTGTCAACTAACATTTGCAACTTTTCTTTAGAATCCCCCAAAAGCACAGTACCATCAGCAAAAGTAACCTATTTTGTATTTTGTTTATTATCACAGTTTCTCTTAGATATGACTCACAAAATCATAATGACACGATTGCAAACAAACCATACCACGGGTAGGGATAGAACTCACGGTCAGAGAGTCATAAAACTCCAGACCAATGCATTAGCCACTGGGCCAGCTGGCCCAGTGGCTAACGCGTCAGTCTGGAGTTTTATGACTCTGACTGCAGGTTCTATCTTTGCCCGTGGTATGGTTTCTCTTAGATATTGACAGTGGGTTAGGCTGAACAGATCACAAGTGCACACCTTCAGTACTGATCCATCTGAACTTCTGTTGCTTTTGGTGCCTGAAATGCTTATACATGTTAGTGGCTTTGTGTGTGTGTAACAATATTTTTCTACATGTATACTACACAATGTATACTAGGCAAAGAAATAAATATTTGAATTTGACTGAAGTTACAGGTATGGTTCATTTTAACCCTTTGACTGTTTTGGTCATACATATATGTCTTACAAGCCAATGTGTTTGACATATACAGTGGACCCCCGCATAACGATTACCTCCGAATGCGACCAATTATGTAAGTGTATTTATGTAAGTGCGTTTGTACATGTATGTTTGGGGGTCTGAAATGGACTAATCTACTTCACAATATTCCTTATGGGAACAAATTCGGTCAGTACTGGCACCTGAACATACTTCTGGAGTGAAAAAATATCGTTAACCGGGGGTCCACTGTACATGTATATACTCAAAAATTATAGTGGCTTCAAACCAAGCAGGAGAAAGCTGGTAG
Organism: Cherax quadricarinatus; assembly: GCF_038502225.1. NCBI lineage: Eukaryota > Metazoa > Arthropoda > Malacostraca > Decapoda > Parastacidae > Cherax > Cherax quadricarinatus. The sequence goes on from NC_091353.1 coordinate 20,880,280, forward strand.
ACCCATATGTGAGAGAATGGGTCTTTGTGGTCAGTGTGCACAGTATAAGAAAATCCTGCAGCACGCAGTGCATGAGAAAAAAAAAATCGGTGTTTTTGGATTAAAAAGCCGACTTTGAGGTGCATTTTCATATAATATTTATGGTTATATTCTTGTTTTGTTGGTCTCATTTGATAGAATGAAAAACATATTATAGAAATAGAAGTGATTTTGATTGGTTTTACTATGAAAAGAATCTTGAAATGGAGCTCAAAGTGGCAGAAATGTTCAATTTTTGCCGATGTTCAAGAGTAAACAAATGACATCACTGTCCAATAAATGTCCAACTAGCCATTCTAATATGCAGTCATGAATGGGCTGACATTATTTATACAATTATTACAATATTGCAGTAGTCTGCATAACAGTAAATCTAATATTTTTTGTGTGAATAAAAATTCAAAACAGAAAGCAAGAGTATTATAACAGGGGCCTGGAGATGTGACTGATGAACAGAGAAAATGTTATTTTAGTGACAGGAATGTCTGTATTATTCATTCTGGACCCTATTTTGAAACTGACATTTTTTAATTTGCATGAAATTGGCCAAATTGCCAATGTCTGACCACTTTATCGGGTAGTTGAAATCAGTAAATGGGAGGTTTCTTGTACTCAATCGATAGAACAAATACAGTTCTAAAGAAATAGCTACGAGTTTGGTGGACTGGAACAATGGAATTAGTTGAAAATAGGGCTTAAAGTGGGCAAAATCGCTGATGCGTTAATGTCGCCGATGTCGCTGACTTCAGGAGAGTGTAATTCCATAAGTTTTCCATCAAATTTCATACTTTTGGTATCATTATCACCAGAAAAAGATTCTCTATCATTTCTTTTTTTTTTTTTTTTCAAATATTTTGCGACACCAAAAGACACTTCAGGATTTGGGGTAGAGACAATCAAAGGGTTAAACTTACCTGGTTCCTTTCCATGCTTGTGTAATCCTTCTAGATGGGATATGTCTGCATCATAGGGGAGAATGTCACCCTTGAAGTTAAACCTGGCAATAAATCCCTCATTGTTCTTGAGAGGTTTTGGCTTGGGCAGATCTGTAAAATACTTGAGTTTTTCCATCTCAACCTGCAAATATTAAACACAAAGTTAGTACAGAACTTTTTTTTTTAACACATCGGCTGTCTCCCACTGAGGCAGGGCAACCTAAAAAGATTTTTTTTTTTTACATTTACTAATTTATACAGAAGGGGTTACTAGCCCCTTCCTCCCAGCATTTTAATCACCCTTATAACAATGATGGCTTAAAGAGGAAGAATTCTTCTCCACTTCCCCATGGAGCTACAGATATACAGCCTCTCCTCACTTAACGATGGAATTCCATTCCTAAGACCACGTCGGTAAATGAATTCGTCACTAAGTGAGAAGCATACTATAATGGTGGTGGGTTTGTGTCGATCATCTTCGATATTGTTTCAATGTCACCTTTGCGCCATTTATAAAATTTCTGGTATATTTTTAAATGTTTATACAGCAGTGTACTGTACAGTGGACCCCCGACATTCGATGGCATCAACATTCGATAAATCTGACATTCAATGCATTTTAATGCAAAAATTTCGCCTCGACATTCGATGGAAAACCTGACATTCGATACGATTCGTACGAGACATGTCCAAGTGTGGCCTGAACTGCCCCGTGTGTGCCAGTGTTTACAAGCCAGTCAGTGTGCACGCATCTAAGGATACATTTGGTACATTCCATATTATCACTGTTTTTGGTGCTTGTTTCTGCAAAATAAGTAACATGGGCCCCAAGAAAGCTTCTAGTGCCAACCCTTCAAGAAAAAAGGTGCTAATGATTATTTAAATTAAGAAAGAGATAATTGCAAAGTACGAAAGTGGAGTGCGTGTGTCGGAGCTGGCCAGGTTGTATAGTAAACCCCAATCAACCATCTCTACTATAGTGAGCAGGAAAACGGCAATCAAGGAAGCTGTTGTTGCAAACGGTGCAACTTTGTTTTCGAAACAGAGATCACTAGTGTTAGATGTTGAGAGACTGTTATTGGTGTGGATAAATGAAAAACATAGCAGGAGGTAGCATCTCTCAAGTGATCATTTGTGAAAAAGCTAGGCAGTTGCATGATGATTTGGTAAAGAAATTGCCTGCAACTAGTGGTGATGTGAGTGAATTTAAGGCCAGCAAAGGTTGGTTTGAAAGATTTAAGAATCGTAGTGGCATACAGTGTGGTAAGGCATGGTGAGGCTGCCAGTTCGGACCACAAAGCGGCTGAAAAATATGTGCATGAATTCAAGGAGTGCATAGAGGCTGAAGGATTGAAACCTGAACAAGTGTTTAATTGTGACAAAACAGGCCTGTTTTGGAAGAAAGTGCCAAGCAGGACCTACATTACTCAGGAGGAAAAGGCACTCCCAAGACATAAGCCTATGAAAGACAGGCTTACTCTTCTGATGTGTGCCAATGCTAGTGGTGATTGCAAAGTGAAGCCTTTATTGGTGTATCACTCAGAAACTCCCAGAGCATTCAGGCAAAAGAATATCCTCAAGGCTAATTTGTGTGTGCTCTGGAAGGCAAACATTAAGGCATGGGTCACTAGGGACTTTTTCTATGACTGGTTACACCATGCATTTGCCCCCACTGTGAAAAATTACCTAATTGAAAAGAAATTAGACCTTAAGTGCCTCCTGGTATTAGACAATGCCCCTGGTCATCCTACAGACTTGGCAGAGCGACTTTCTGGGGACATGAGCTTCATTAAGGTCAAGTTTTTGCCTCCTAATACCACTCCTCCCCTGCAGCCCATGGACCAGCAGGCCATTTCCAACTTCAAGAAACTGTACACAAAAGCTATGTTTCAAAAGTGCTTTGTAGTGACCACAGAAACTCAACTGACTCTAAAAGAGTTTTGGAAGGAACACTTTAATATTCTCAATTGTATAAACCTTATAGGTAAGGCTTGGGAGGGAGTGACTAAGAGGACCTTGAACTCTGCTTGGAAGAAACTGTGGCCAGAATGTGTAGACAAAAGGGATTTTGAAGGGTTTGAGGCTAACCCTGAGAATCCTATGCCAGTTGAGGAATCCATTGTGGCATTGAGGAAGTCCTTGGGGTTGGAGGTTAGTGGGGAGGATGTGGAAGAGTTGGTGGAGGAGGACAATTATCAACTAACCACTGATGAGCTGCTAGATCATCTTCAACAGCAAGAGGCCAGACCTGAGGAAACTGCTTCAGAGGAGGGGATAGAGAAATTGAAGAAGTTGTCTACTTCTAAGATTAAGGAAATGTGTGCAAAGTGGCTTGAAGTGCAAACCTTTTTTGATGAAAATCACCCTGACACAGCTACTGCAAGCCGTGCTGGTGACTATTACACTGACAATGTTGTGAACCACTTTAGGAAAGTCATAAAGGAACGAGAGGTACAGGCCTCTATGGACAGATATGTTGTGCGACAGAAGTCCAGTGACTCTCAAGCTGGTCCTAGTGGCATTAAAAGAAGAAGGGAAGTAACCCCGGAAAAGGACTTGCTACCTCAAGTCCTAATGGAAGGGGATTCCCCTTCTAAACATTAACACCAACCACACTCTCCCCTCCTCCCATCCCATCAATCATCCCCAGATCTTCATTAACCCTTTCAGGGTCCATCCCGTAGATCTACGGCTTTACGGTGAGTGTCCAAACCATAGATCTACGCCAAAATTCTAGCGCCGTCAAATTTAGCGCGAAAGCGCTCATAGGCCTACATGTGAGAGAATGGGTCTGCGCCGTGGGTGTGCGCCATAAACAAAAAATCTAGGCCCCTGCATAGCATTGTGGGAACGCCGACTCAGTCACCCTTGTTCACCATGCCTCGTCGCAAGTCAGCTCTTACTCCCCGGAAAATTGGGACTCTCCTCTTCCTATCTGATAGTTCTGACACTGATGGAAGTGGAAATGAAGACGAATTCTACGGCTTTGATCAGTTAGTGACCAAAAAGAATGACCAGGATATCGATAATAGTGCAGAAAACCCTGACGATCCTCGACCTTCTACCTCTGGTGTGGGCACTCGTGACTCACGGTCGGTTGTTCCTAAACGCAAGAGAAAACTAATATTTTCGCGTGGCCAGGCCTCTGACTTCAGTAATGACGATGATAGTGACGTGGATTGTGATTTTATTGCGCTCGATGATCATTCGAGTAGTGATAGTGAGGAATCATATTCACCAGTGAAGCGTCGGTATGTTCGCCGCCGCATGCGCTCGGGTAGTGTACCCTATGCTGTGCCCAGGGGACGGAGTACATCCCGGAGTACATCCCGTGGCCCTACACCAGTTTTAGGTAGTGATAGTGAGGATGATGTGGCTACACTTGGCATGGATAGACCACAGGCATCAGTGGATGGTGTTAGTGGTGGTGGTAGTGGCACCGCCATGCGTGACTCACCGTGCCACGTGGGGACCCACGCTGCTGACTCGTCAGTTCAAGGACAAAGCAGAGCATCAGCCACCAGCCCACCACAACCACAACCACCCGTACAACCAGCCTATGATGTCCAGTATCCACCAGAAAACCGTATGTGGGATTGGCAGCAAAATCCCAATTTTGTTCCCAAGCCTCACCACTTTGATGACTCTCAAAGTGGAATTCTACCTACTTGTCCCCTTGGAACCACGGCCAATGAACTGGAATTCTTTGAATTATTCTTTGACCAGCCACTGATGGAAATTATTGCCAGGGAAAGTAATAAGTATTTTGAGTACACCACGGCAAATACGATCTTATCACCATAGTCAAGACTACACAGGTGGAAAGAGACGACTGTTGCAGAAATGTATTTGCTTTTTGCAACAATAATGCTTATGCCTCACGTCTATAAGCATAATATAAAAGCATACTGGTCCACAGATCGGCTAATTTCTACCCCGGTCTTCAGTGAAATCATACCAGTGAACAGGTTTATCTTACTCTTACGTATGTTGCACTTCTCTGACAAAACCAGGCCTGACAGAAGTGACAGGTTATACAAGATTAGAAATGTTTTCATGTATCTCAAACAAAAGTTCAGGATATACTTTTATCCATTCAAGAATCTTGTAATTGACGAGTCTTTGATTTTGTTCAAAGGTAGACTGTCATTCAAGCAGTACATACTGAGCAAGAGGAACCGCTTTGGTATAAAACTGTTTGTACTCAGTGATTGTGACAGTGGCCTGGTGTTGGATATTGTTGTATACACGGGTAGTAAAACATTGAAAGATACCAAGATGTTATTGGGTATCTCAGGTGATGTAGTGAGAAACATGATGGCACCTTATCTTGGTAAGGGGCATACATTATATACCGATAACTGGTACACAAGCCCATTACTCAGTGATTTCATGCGAGTGAACAAGACAGATGTGTGTAGCACAGTGCGTTCTAATCGTAAACATATGCCCAGGCCCAACGCAGGTGCTCGTGGTGATGACGTGCAGGTGTTTACTGCCAGTGACATGATGGCATTACGGTGGCATGACAAACGAGATGTCACATTGTTGACAACCATTCACCGTAATGAAATGCAAGACAGTGGCAAAGTTGATCGAGTGACTAATGAACGTATTCGAAAACCAGTGTCAGTGATTGATTATACACAAAACATGCGCTTGGTTGACAAGTGTGACATGCAGATTGGTTTTGTTGACTGTGTTCGTAAGAGTTACAAGTGGTACATGAAACTTTTCTTCCATCTCATGGACATTTCAATGCTCAATGCATATAATATGTACCAAAAAAAGACTGGCAACAGGCCACCATATGGTGAATTTTGTTTGTCTGTTGTCAGACAACTCATAATGAAGTACCAGGTAACAACACCTGCAATACAACATGGTCCTCGAATTCCTCAGGATATACCCAAGCGTTTGAGGAGAGAAGGTGATCATTTCATAATACAGCTTCCTTCAACTCAGAAGAGATGCATTGTCTGTGCACAAACAAAACGACGGCAACAAAGATGCAAAGACACTCGGTTTGTGTGAGGAATGTAAGGTGCCTCTGTGCATGGTGCCTTGTTTCAAGGAGTTCCACAAGCTCCAGCAGTTCTAAAACCATGTCCAGTGATTGTAAATATGTAAATATATGATAGAACATTAGTATTATACAATATTTGTGCATGTTTATTGTAATAAACAACAGTGGTAAACAATAATATGATAATAACTTTAGTGCGGTTATTGTGTTCAATACAGTGAGTTTATATATATACATTATATACAGTATTGGTCTCTCAGGCCCCAAATGTTAGTAGGAATAGAAAAAAATTGGAAAAGAAAAGAAAAAACAACTAAAACCACAAAATAATGTAATGCGTGTATGTGTATGTGGAATTCGTCGATGTTGCCGCCACCACATAATTTTTTACAAACTTCTTGGCACTGTATGTCGGTAAAAGAACTGATCAGATTTTTATTTTTTTTTGTTTTATTACCTTCACAAAAATATGCTCTTTAATTCTGTAAGAAAAAATAATTTTTTTTTTTCAAAATTTCTTGGACACTGGAGCACCACTTCAGATTTTGGCCTTGGACCCTGAAAGGGTTAAAGATAAGTGTCAATTATTCTATTGTTATTAATCTATTGTTATTGTTATTGTAATTATTCTATTGCATTAAACTTAATATTTCATGTAAATTTTTTTTTTTCATACTTTTGGGTGTCTTGCACGGATTAATTTGATTTCCATTATTTCTTATGGAGAAAATTAATTCGACTTTCGATATTTTCAACATTCGATGAGCTCTCAGGAACGGATTAATATTGAATGTCGAGGGTCCACTGTATATTGTAATAAACAGAATAGAGGAAATCAGTGCAGAGAGCCTGTCATAAGTCTGAGTCATCGGTAAATGAATTTGTTGCTAATTGAGGAGGGGCTGTATTATTATTAACCCTTTCAGGGTTCGCAGGCCCTCTCCTAAACTTGTTCTCAGGGTCAAAAATTTTTTGGAAAGAAATTATTTTTTCTTATGAAATGATCCCAGATGCAGTACCAGTATGCGACGTGGCTCGCCGCTCTGTGCGGTACAGTGTTGCAAAGTGTAGTTTAATAAGAGACAGTCCATCTCTTACCTTAGCAGGACAATTAAGGAAAATCCTGCTCCCACTTTATTACTATGGTAAAGATAGTGTACATTGTTGTCTATGCTTAAGACAACAAGAATCAAACATTCTGCTTTACTTCATGGAGGAAGTGGCAAGGAAGCAAAAAGTACTAGGTCAGCTTTTCCTTTGTGGTGGGGCAGTAACGGCGTGGGGTGCTATGGCGTCTTCAGATTACTTTTGACTCTACTGAGAGTGACACTGACGCCAGGATAACCAACAAAGAACGATCTGTGCGTTAGTGTGAACAAAGTGTCTCATAAAACACAATAAACACTTAAGAGAAGTGTGATCAGCTTTTATAGTGATAAGATTGCGAACAATAAAGACAAATCTTGTGGAACATAGTGTACCAGTGTGCGTATTCCTAGACTATGGAAGACGTGGACATCCAAGGACACTTCAGCTTCTATCAAGTCACCGATATCTGTCGAAGGTGTGAAGAACACCATAGCTCACGCTAAAAGAGCAAGGTAGGTTACGAATTTCTTGTAGTATGGGGGACTGCGCAGTTCTTGAGTCGAAAGGAGTTTGTAATCAACCTATAGTCGGCAGTAAGGTGCGGACTTTTGAGTCCAAACAAGTACGTAATTTGTCAGCAATCAGTGAATGAAATATGCTGACATAACACCCCCTAGGAGTAATGTATAATCTTACAAATTATAACTCATTTCAGCCCGTTGAGAGATGATCATGACAACAATTCAAGACCACGTCTGCAGGGGCGGCTGTGTAGACGATTTGCTGTCTTTTATCAGCTAAGTGTTCCCTATATTTAAAATTATAAATTATATCTTAGTTGGTAATGCCATTACTCAACAGACACCAAAAGTATGAAATTTGATGGAAAACTTAGGGAATTATGCTCTCACAAAGTTAGCAATCGCGACAATGTTTACGGATCGGTGATTTCGCCCACTTTGAGCCCTATTTTCGGCCAATTCCAGTGTAATAGTCGACAAAAACCACAACTATTTTGCTAGAACTCCATTTTTTCTATCGAATGAGTACAAGAAACCACCCATTTACCGATTTCAACTATCCAATAAAGTGGTCAGAAATTGTCAATTTTGCCAATTTCACACAAATTTCAAAAGATGCCAATTTCCAAATAGGGTCCAGAATAAACAAGACAGACATTTCTGGCATTAAAATAAAATTTTCCCTGTTCATTAGTTACGTCCCCAGGCCCCTCTTACATTTCTTTTGCTTTCCACTTTGAATTTTTATTCTCAAAAAAATAGAAGATTTACTGTTATGCAGACTACTGCATTAGTGTAGAAATGGTATAAATAATATCAGCACACTTGTGAAAATATTAGACTCACCAGTTGACGTGTATTGGATGTGTGACAGCATTTGTTTACTTTTGAACTTTGGTAAAAATCAAACACTTCTGTTACTCTAAGCTCAATTTCAAGGTACTTTTCATTGTCAAACCAATCAAAATCATCTCAATTTCTGTAATATGTCTTCCATTCTATAAAATGAGACCAGGAAAACTAGAATACAACCATAAATACCATACAAAAATACAGTGCAAAGTCGCTGTTTTAAGCCAAACACATGGTCAAAGTTTTTTTTTTCTCATTATGCACTGTGTACTGCAAGATTTTTTTTACTGTGCACACTGAGCACATAGACCCATTCTTTCATATGAAGGCCTACCAGCTTTCTCTAGATATATCTGAAGGCGCTAGAATTTATGCGTACAAGTACGTCAATAACCCTGGTGCGTAAGATGTACTAGTACGTTGGAAACCCTGAAAGGGTTAATAGATACATGAGGAGCCTTAAAACCTGTTAGAGTTGTACAGTGCCTGGGGAATGAGTCATAATCAGGTTGGATTTAAGGAAGGAGAAGGCAGCTCCTGGTCCTTACATGTCCTTCACCATCATCAAGGCACCACCCAGGAAGGGACCAAGTTAGCAGACTATCTGAACAACTGTACAAGTCTTCAAGCAACAAGACCAGTACTTGATTGAAGTGTCTGATCAGCCAGTCTGCAATGGTTTGATGGGCCAGAGAGCTGCTAGCAGCAACAGGTTGGTTGACAAAGCAGTCAGTAAGGAAGATTAACCTTAGGCCAGGCAGAAGTGACCATGAAGTAGAACACTAAATCACACGATCATAACTCACATTTTCAATATTATGCAATTTAAATTTAGGTTTTCATTTCCAAGAGAAGCATTTCTGCTTCTGTATTAAAATTGGTAGAATTACCGACAATATGTTACGTAAAAGACACAAATGCAACTAATGTGACATTTTATTGTGGCAACGTTTCGCTCTCCAGGAGCTTCATCAAGCCGTTACAAACAATAAACAGACACAAAGGGTATATATAGGCTTACAGGTGTAATACTACTAGTTGTAGAGGTAGTAGTAATACAATATGGTAGAGAGCAAAATATTGTCACAGTAAAATGTCACATTAGTTGCATTTGTGTCCTTTTACTTAATATGTCCATTTCTGTTAAGGAGTACCAAAATGGAGTTTATTTCCATTAAGGAGAGTTGTGGAAGGTAGGCCTAAGACCTCCCAATACACATTAGGCAGCACAAAGGCTCAAGGAGAATGGTATAATGGCAGCTTCAAGGCTTGAAGAGGAAGGTAGAGTGGCAGCACCAAGGCTCAATTAGGAAGGTAAAGTGGCAGCACCAAGGCTCAAGGAGGAAGGTAGAGTGTGAGCACCAAAGCTCAAGGAGGAAGGTAGAGTGTGAGCACCAAGGCTTGAGGAGGAAGGTAGAGTGTGAGCACAAAGGCATGAGGAGGAAGGTAGAGTGTGAGCACCAAGGCTTGAGGAGGAAGGTACAGTGGCAGCACCAAGGCATAAGGAGGAAGTTACAGTGGCAGCACCAAGGCTCAAGGAAGAAGGTAGAGTGGCAGCACCAATGCTCAAGGAGGAAGGTAGAGTGGCAGCACCAAGGCTAGAGGAGGAAGGTGGAGTGGCACCACGAAGGCTTGAGGATGAAGGTAGAGTGGCAGTACTAAGGCTTGAGGAGGAAGGTAGAGTGGCAGCACCAAGGCTCAAGGAGGAAGGTAGAGTGGCAGCACCAAGGCTCAAGGAGGAAGGTAGAGTGGCAGCACCAAGGCTCAAGGAGGAAGGTAGAGTGGCAGCACCAAGGCTCAAGGAGGAAGGTAGAGTGGCAGCACCACGGCTTGAAGAGGAAGGTGGAGTGGCAGCACGAAGGCTTGAGGATGAAGGTAGACTGGCAGCACCAAAGCTTGAGGAGGAAGGTAGAGTGGCAGCACCAAGGGTCAAGGAGGAAGGTAGAGTGGCAGCACCAAGGCTCAAGGAGGAAGGTAGAGTGGCAGCACCAAGGCTCAAGGAGGAAGGGAGAGTGGCAGCACCAAGGCTCAAGGAGGAAGGTAGAGTGGCAGCACCAAGGCTCAAGGAGGAAGTAAAAGTGGCAGCACCAAGGCTCAAGGAGGAAGGTAGAGTGGCAGCACCAAGGCTCAAGGAGGAAGGTAGAGTGGCAGCACCAAGGCTCAAGGAGGAAGGTAGAGTTGCAGCACCAAGGCTCAAGGAGGAAGGTAGAGTGGCAGTACCAAGTCTCAAGGAGGAAGGTAGAGTGGCAGTACCAAGGCTCAAACAGGAAGGTAGAGTGGCAGAACAAAAGCTCAAGAAGAATGGTATAGTGGCAGCTTCAAGGCTTGAAGAGGAAGGTAGAGTGGCAGCATAAAGGCTCAAGGAGGAAGGAAGAGTAGCAGCACCAAGGCTCAAGAAGGAAGGTAGGGTGGCAGCACCAAGGCTCAAGGAGGAAGGTAGAGTGGCAGCACCAAGGCTCAAGGAGGAAGGAATAGTGGCAGCACCAAGGCTTGAGGAGGAAAGGGAGAGTGGCAGCACCTAGGCTTGAGGAGGAAGGGAGAGTGGCAGCACCTAGGCTTGAGGAGGAAGGTGGAGTGGCAGCACGAAGGCTTGAGGATGAAGGTAGAGTGGCAGCACCAAGGCTTGAGGAGGAAGGTAGAGTGGCAGCACCAAGGCTCAAGGAGGAAGGTAGAGTGGTAGCACCAAGGCTCAAGGAGGAAGGTAGCGTGGCAGCACAAAGGCTCAAGGAGGAAGGTTAAGTGGCAGCACCAAGGCTCAAGGAGGAAGGTAGAGTGGCAGCACCAAGGATTGAGGAGGAAGGTAGAGTGGCAGCACAAAGGCTCAAGGAGAATGGTATAGTGGCAGCTTCAAGACTTGAGTAGGAAGGTAGAGAGGCAGCACCAAGGGTCAATTAGGAAGGAAGAGCGGCAGCACAAAGGCTCAAGGAGGAAGGTAGAGAGGCAGCACCAATGCTCGAGGAGGAAGGTAGAGTGGGAGCACCAAGGCATGACGAGGAAGGTACAGTGGCAGCACCAAGGCTCAAGGAGGAAGGTAGAGTGTGAGCACCAAGGCATGAGGAGGAAGGTGGAGTGGCAGCACGAAGGCTTGAGGATGAAGGTAGAGTGGCAGCACCAAGGCTTGAGGAGGAAGGTAGAGTGGCAGCACCAAGGCTTGAGGAGGAAGGTAGAGTGGCAGCACCAAGGCTCAAGGAGGAAGGTAGAGTGGCAGCACCAAGGCTCAAGGAGGAAGGTAGAGTGGCAGCACCAAGGCTCAAGGAGGAAGGTAGAGTGGCAGCACCAAGGCTCAAGGAGGAAGGTAGAGTGGCAGCAAGAAGGCTTGAGGATGAAGGTAGAGTGGCAGCACCAAGGCTCAAGGAGGAAGGCAGAGTGGCAGCACCAAGGCTCAAGGAGGAGGGTAGAGCGGCAGCACTAAGGCTTGAGAAGGGCAGAGTGGCAGCACCAAGGCTCAAGGAGGAAGGTTGAGTGGCAGCACCAAGGCTCAAGGAGGAAAGAAAAGTGGCAGCACCAAGGCTAAAGGAGGAGGGTATAGAGTGGCACCACCAAGGCTCAAGGAGGAAGGTAGAGTGGCAGCACCAAGGCTCAAGGAGGAAGGTAGAGTGGCAGCACCAAGGCTCAAGGAGGAAGGTAGAGTGGCAGCACCAAGGCTCAAAAAGGAAGGTAGAGTGGCAGCACCAAGGCTCAAGGAGGAAGGTAGAGTGGCAGCACCAAGGCTCAAGGAGGAAGGTAGAGTGGCAGCACCAAGGCTCAAGGATGAAGGTAGAGTGGCAGCACCAAGGTTCAAGGATGAAGGTAGAGTGGCAGCACCAAGGTTCAAGGATGAAGGTAGAGTGGCAGCACCAAGGCTCAAGGAAGAAGGCAGAGTGGCAGCACCAAGGCTCAAGGAGAAAGGTAGAGTGGCAGCACCAAGGCTCAAGGAGGAAAAAAGAGTGGCAGCACAAAGGCTCAAAGAGGAAGGTAAAAATGGCAGCACCAAGTCTTGAGGAGGAAGGTAGAGTGGCAGCACTAAGGCTCAAGGAGGAGGGTAGAGTGGCAACACAAAGGCTCAAAGAGGAAGGTAGAGTGGCAGCACCAAGGCTCAAGGAGGAAGGTAGAGTGGCAGAACAAAGGCTCAAAGAGGAAGGTAAGATTGGCAGCACCAAGGCCTGAGGAGGAAGGTAGAGTGGCAGCACCAAGGCTTGAGGAGGAAGGTAGAGTGGCAGCACCAAGGCTCAAGGAGGAAGGTAGAGTGGCAGCACCAAGGCTCAAGGAGGAAGGGAAGAGTGGCAGCACAAAGGCTCAAGGAGGAAGGTAGAGTGGCAGCACCAAGGCTCAAGGAGGAAGGTAGAGTGGCATCACCAAGGCTCAAGGAAGAAGGTAGAGTGGCAGCACCAAGGCTTGAGGAGGAAGGTAGAGTGGCAGCACCAAGGCTCAAGGAGGAAGGTAGAGTGGCAGCACCAAGGCTCAAGGAGGAAGGCAGAGTGGCAGCACCAAGGCTTGAGGAGGAAGGGAGAGTGGCAGCACCAAGGCTCAAGGAGGAAGGTAGAGTGGCAGCACCAAGGCTTGAGGAGGAAGGTAGAGTGGCAGCACCAAGGCTCAAGGAGGAAGGTAGAGTGGCAGCACCAAGGCTCAAGGAGGAAGGTAGAGTGGCAGCACCAAGGCTTGAGGAAGGAAGAGTAGCAGCACCAAGGCTTGAGGAGGAAGGTAGAGTGGCAGCACAAAGGCTCAAAGAGAATGGTATAGTGGCAGCTTCAAGGCTTGAGGAGGAAGGTAGAGTGGCAGCACCAAGGCTCAATTAGGAAGGTAGAGTGGCAGCACCAAGGCTCAAGGAGGAAGGTAGAGTGGCAGCACCAAGGCTCAAGGAGGAAGGTAGAGTGGCAGCACCAAGGCTCAAGGAGGAAGGTAGAGTGGCAGCACCAAGGCTCAAGGAGGAAGGTAGAGTGGCAGCACCAAGGCTTGAGGAGGAAGGTAGAGTGGCAGCACAAAGGCTCAATGAGGAAGGTAGAGTGGCAGCACAAAGGCTCAAGGAGGAAGGCAGAGTGGCAGCACCAATTCTCAAGGAGGAAGGTAAAGTGGCAGCACCAAGGCTCAAGGAGGAAGGCAGAGTGGCAGCACCAAGGCTCAAGGAGGAAGGTAGAGTGGCAGCACCAAGGCTCAAGGAGGAAGGTAGAGTGGCAGCACCAAGGCTTGAGGAGGAAGGTAGAGTGGCAGCACCAAGGCTTGAGGAGGAAGGTAGAGTGGCAGCACCAAGGCTTGAGGAGGAAGGTAGAGTGGCAGCACCAAGGCTCAAGGAGGAAGGTAGAGTGGCAGCACCAAGGCTCAAGGAGGAAGGTAGAGTGGCAGCACCAAGGCTCAAGGAGGAAGGTAGAGTGGCAGCACGAAGGCTTGGGGAGGAAGGTAGAGTGGCAGCACCAAGGCTCAAGGAGGAAGGAAGAGTGGCAGCACCAAGGCTCAAGGAGGAAGGTAGAGTGGCAGCACCAAGGCTCAAGGAAGAAGGTAGAGTGGCAGAACCAATGCTCGAGAAGGAAGGTAGAGTGGCAGCACCAAGGCTCAAGGAGGAAGGTAGAGTGGCAGCCCCAAGGCTCAAGGAGGAGGGTAGAGAGACAGCACCAAGGCTTGAGGAGAAGGGCAGAGTGGCAGCATCAAGGCTTGATGAGGAAGGTAGAGTGCCAGCATCAAGGCTCAAGGAGGAAGGTAGAGTGGCAGCACCAAGGCTTGAGGAGGAAGGTAGAGTGGCAGCACCAAGGCTTGAGGAGGAAGGTAGAGTGGCAGCACCAAGGCTCAAGGAGGAAGGTAGAGTGGCAGCACCAAGGCTCAAGGAGGAAGGTAGAGTGGCAGCACCAAGGCTCAAGGAGGAAGGTAGAGTGGCAGCACCAAGGCTCAAGGAGGAAGGTAGAGTGGCAGCACCAAGGCTTGAGGAGGAAGGTAGAGTGGCAGCACCAAGGCTTGAGGAGGAAGGTAGAGTGGCAGCACCAAGGCTTGAGGAGGAAGGCAGAGTGGCAGCACCAAGGCTCAAGGAGGAGGGTAGAGCGGCAGCACTAAGGCTTGAGAAGGGCAGAGTGGCAGCACCAAGGCTCAAGGAGGAAGGTTGAGTGGCAGCACCAAGGCTCAAGGAGGAGGGTAGAGTGGCATCACAAGGCTCAAGGAGGAAGGTAGAGTGGCAGCACCAAGGCTCAAGGAGGAAGGTAGAGTGGCAGCACCAAGGCTCAAGGAGGAAGGTAGAGTGGCAGCACCAAGGCTCAAGGAGGAAGGTAGAGTGGCAGCACCAAGGCTCAAGGAGGAAGGTAGAGTGGCAGCACCAAGGCTTGAGGAGGAAGGTAGAGTGGCAGCACCAAGGCTCAAGGAGGAAGGTAGAGTGGCAGCACCAAGGCTCAAGGAGGAAGGTAGAGTGGCAGCACCAAGGCTTGAGGAGGAAGGTAGAGTGGCAGCACCAAGGCTCAAGGAGGAAGGTAGAGTGGCAGCACCAAGGCTCAAGGAGGAAGGTAGAGTGGCAGCACCAAGGCTCAATGAGGAAGGGAAGAGTGGCAGCAAAAAGGCTCAAGGAGGAAGGTAGAGTGGCAGCACCAAGGCTCAAAAAGGAAGGTAGAGTGGCAGCACCAAGGCTCAAGGAGGAAGGTAGAGTGGCAGCACCAAGGCTCAAGGAGGAAGGTAGAGTGGCAGCACCAAGGCTTGAGGAGGAAGGGAGAGTGGCAGCACCAAGGCTTGAGGAGGAAGGTAGAGTGGCAGCACCAAGGCTTGAGGAGGAAGGTAGAGTGGCAGCACAAAGGTTCAAGGAGGAAGGAAGAGTGACAGCTTCACCAAGGCTTGAGGAGGAGGGTAGAGTGGCAGCACCAAGGTTCAAGGAGGAAGGTACAGTAGCAACACCAAGGCTCAAGGAGGAAGGTAGAGTGGCAGCACCAAGGCTCAAGGAGGAAGGTAGAGTGGCAGCACCAAGGCTCAAGGAGGAAGGTAGAGTGGCAGCACCAAGGCTCAAGGAGGAAGGAAGAGTGGCAGCACCAAGGCTTGAGGAGGAAGGTAGAGTGGCAGCACCAAGGCTTGAGGAGGAAGGTAGAGTGGCAGCACCAAGGCTTGAGGAGGAAGGTAGAGTGGCAGCACCAAGGCTTGAGGAGGAAGGTAGAGTGGCAGCACCAAGGCTTGAGGAGGAAGGTAGAGTGGCAGCACCAAGGCTAAAGGAGGAAGGTAGAGTGGCAGCACCAAGGCTTGAGGAGGAAGGAAGAGTGGCAGCACCAAGGCTTGAGGAGGAAGGTACAGTGGCAGCACAAAGGCTTGAGGAGGAAGGTACAGTGGCAGCACAAAGGCTTGAGGAGGAAGGTAGAGTGGCAGCACCAAGGCTTGAGGAGGAAGGTAGAGTGGCAACACCAAGGCTCAAGGAGGAAGGAAGAGTGGCAGCACCAAGGCTTGAGGAGGAAGGAAGAGTGGCAGCACCAAGGCTTGAGGAGGAAGGTAGAGTGGTAGCACCAAGGCTTGAGGAGGAAGGTAGAGTGGCAGCACCAAGGCTTGAGGAGGAAGGTAGAGTGGCAGCACCAAGGCTCAAGGAGGAAGGTAGAGTGGCAGCACCAAGGCTTGAGGAGGAAGGTAGAGTGGCAGCACCAAGGCTTGAGGAGGAAGGTAGAGTGGCAGCACCAAGGCTTGAGGAGGAAGGTAGAGTGGCAGCACCAAGGCTTGAGGAGGAAGGTAGAGTGGCAGCACCAAGGCTTGAGGAGGAAGGTAGAGTGGCAGCACCAAGGCTTGAGGAGGAAGGTAGAGTGGCAGCACCAAGGCTTGAGGAGGAAGGTAGAGTGGCAGCACCAAGGCTCAAGGAGGAAGGTAGAGTGGCAGCACCAAGGCTCAAGGAGGAAGGTAGAGTGGCAGCACCTAGGATTGAGGAGGAAGGTAGAGTGGCAGCACGAAGGCTTGAGGATGAAGGTAGAGTGACAGCACCAAGGCTTGAGGAGGAAAGAAGAGTGGCAGCACCAAGGCTCAAGGAGGAAGTCAGTGGCAGCACCAAGGCTCAAGGAGGAGGGTAGAGTGGCAGCACTAAGGCTTGAGAAGGGCAGAGTGGCAGCACAAAGGCTCAAGGAGGAAAGAAAAGTGGCAGCACCAAGGCTCAAGGAGGAAGGTTGAGTGGCAGCACTAAGGCTCAAGGAGGAAAGAAAAATGACAGCACCAAGGCTCAAGGAGGAGGGTAGAGCGGCATCACCAAGGCTCAAGGAGGAAGGTAGAGTGGCAGCACCAAGGCCCAACGTGGAAGATAGAATGGCAGCACCAAGGCTTGAGGAGGAAGGTAGAGTGGCAGCACCAAGGCTCAAGGAGGAAGGTAGAGTGGCAGCACCAAGGCTCAAGGAGGAAGGTAGAGTGGCAGCACCATGGCTTGAGGAGGAACGAAGAGTGGCAGCACCAAGTCTCAAGGAGGAAGGTAGAGTGGCAGTACCAAGGCTCAAGGAGGAAGGTAGAGTGGCAGCACCAAGGCTCAAGGAGGAAGGTAGAGTGGCAGCACCAAGGCTCAAGGAGGAAGGTAGAGTGGCAGCACCAAGGCTCAAGGAGGAAGGTAGAGTGGCAGCACCAAGGCTCAAGGAGGAAGGTAGAGTGGCAGCACCAAGGCTCAAGGAGGAAGGTAGAGTGGCAGCACCAAGGCTCAAGGAGGAAGGTAGAGTGGCAGCACCAAGGCTTGAGGAGGAAGGTAGAGTGGCAGCACCAAGGCTCAAGGAGGAAGGTAGAGTGGCAGCACCAAGGCTTGAGGAGGAAGGTAGAGTGGCAGCACCAAGGCTCAAGGAGGAAGGTAGAGTGGCAGCACCAAGGCTCAAGGAGGAAGGTAGAGTGGCAGCACCAAGGCTCAAGGAGGAAGGTAGAGTGGCAGCACCAAGGCTCAAGGAGGAAGGTAGAGTGGCAGCACCAAGGCATGAGGAGGAATGTGAGGAAGGAAGAGTGGCAGCACCAAGGCTAGAGGAGGAAGGTAGAGTTGCAGCACCAAGGTTCAACGAGGAAGGTAGAGTGGCAGCAACATGGCTTGAGGAGGAAGGTAGAGTGGCAGCACCAAGGCTTGAGGAGGAAGGTAGAGTGGCAGCACCAAGGCTCAAGGAGGAAGGTAGAGTGGCAGCACCAAGGCTCAAGGAGGAGGGTAGAGTGGCAGCACCAAGGGTCAAAGAGGAACGTAGAGTGGCAGCACCAAGGCTCAAGGAGAAAGGAAGAGTGGCAGCACCAAGGCTTGAGGAGGAAGGTAGAGTGGCAGCACCAAGGCTCAAGGAGGAAGGTAGAGTGGCAGCACCAAGGCTCAAGGAGGAAGGAAGAGTGGCAGCACCAAGGCTTGAGGAGGAAGGTAGAGTGGCAGCACCAAGGCTCAAGGAGGAAGGAAGAGTGGCAGCACCAAGGCTCAAGGAGGAAGGTAGAGTGGCAGCACCAAGGCTCAAAAAGGAAGGAAGAGTGGCAGCACCAAGGTTCAAGGATGAAGGTAGAGTGGCAGCACCAAGGTTCAAGGATGAAGGTAGAGTGGCAGCACCAAGGTTCAAGGATGAAGGTAGAGTGGCAGCACCAAGGTTCAAGGATGGTAGAGTGGCAGCACCAAGGCTCAAGGAGGAAGGTAGAGTGGCAGCACCAAGGCTTGAGGAGGAAGGTAGAGTGGCAGCACCAAGGCTCAAGGAGGAAGGTAGAGTGGCAGCACCAAGGCTCAAGGAGGAAGGTAGAGTGGCAGCACCAAGGCTCAAGGAGGAAGGTAGAGTAGCAGCACCAAGGCTCAAGGAGGAGGGTAGAGTGGCAGCACCAAGGCTCAAGGAGGAAAGTAGAGTGGCAGCACCAAGGCTCAAGGAGGAAGGTAGAGTGGCAGCACCAAGGCTCAAGGAGGAAGGTAGAGTGGCAGCACCAAGGCTCAAGGAGGAAGGTAGAGTGGCAGCACCAAGGCTTGAGGAGGAAGGTAGAGTGGCAGCACCAAGGCTCAAGGAGGAAGGTAGAGTGGCAGCACCAAGGCTCAAGGAGGAAGGTAGAGTGGCAGCACCAAGGCTCAAGGAGGAAGGTAGAGTGGCAGCACCAAGGCTCAAGGAGGAAGGTAGAGTGGCAGCACCAAGGCTCAAGGAGGAAGGTAGAGTGGCAGCACCAAGGCTCAAGGAGGAAGGTAGAGTGGCAGCACCAAGGCTTGAGGAGGAAGGTAGAGTGGCAGCACCAAGGCTCAAGGAGGAAGGTAGAGTGGCAGCACCAAGGCTCAAGGAGGAAGGTAGAGTGGCAGCACCAAGGCTCAAGGAGGAAGGTAGAGTGGCAGCACCAAGGCTTGAGGAGGAAGGTAGAGTGGCAGCACCAAGGCTCAAGGAGGAAGGTAGAGTGGCAGCACCAAGGCTCAAGGAGGAAGGTAGAGTGGCAGCACCAAGGCTCAAGGAGGAAGGTAGAGTGGCAGCACCAAGGCTCAAGGAGGAAGGTAGAGTGGCAGCACCAAGGCTCAAGGAGGAAGGTAGAGTGGCAGCACCAAGGCTCAAGGAGGAAGGTAGAGTGGCAGCACCAAGGCTCAAGGAGGAAGGGAGAGTGGCAGCACCAAGGCTCAAGGAGGAAGGTAGAGTGGCAGCACCAAGGCTTGAGGAGGAAGGTAGAGTGGCAGCACCAAGGCTTGAGGAGGAAGGTAGAGTGGCAGCACCAAGGCTTGAGGAGGAAGGTAGAGTGGCAGCACCAAGGCTTGAGGAGGAAGGTAGAGTGGCAGCACCAAGGCTTGAGGAGGAAGGTAGAGTGGCAGCACCAAGGCTCAAGGAGGAAGGTAGAGTGGCAGCACCAAGGCTCAAGGAGGAAGGTAGAGTGGCAGCACCAAGGCTCAAGGAGGAAGGTAGAGTGGCAGCACCAAGGCTCAAGGAGGAAGGTAGAGTGGCAGCACCAAGGCTTGAGGAGGAAGGTAGAGTGGCAGCACCAAGGCCCAACGTGGAAGGTAGAATGGCAGCACGAAGGCTTGAGGAGGAAGGTCGAGTGGCAGCACCAAGCTTTGAGGAGGAAGGCAGAGTGGCAGCACCAAGGCTCAAGGAGGAAGGTAGAGTGGCAGCACCAAGGCTCAAGGAGGAATGTAGAGTGGCAGCACCAAGGCTCAAGGAGGAAGGTAGAGTGGCAGCACCAAGGCTCAAGGAGGAAGGTAGAGTGGCAGCACCAAGGCTCAAGGAGGAAGGTAGAGTGGCAGCACCAAGGCTCAAGGAGGAAGGTAGAGTGGCAGCACCAAGGCTCAAGGAGGAAGGTAGAGTGGCAGCACCAAGGCTTGAGGAGGAAGGTAGAGTGGCAGCACCAAGGCTTGAGGAGGAAGGTAGAGTGGCAGCACCAAGGCTTGAGGAGGAAGGTAGAGTGGCAGCACCAAGGCTCAAGGAGGAAGGTAGAGTGGCAGCACCAAGGCTCAAGGAGGAAGGTAGAGTGGCAGCACCAAGGCTTGAGGAGGAAGGTAGAGTGGCAGCACCAAGGCTCAAGGAGGAGAGTGGCAGGTAGAGTGGCAGCATCAAGGCATGAGGAGGAAGGTAGAGTGGCAGCACCAAGGCTTGAAGGAGGAAGGGAGAGTGGCAGAACCAAGGCTCAAGGAGGAAGGTAGAGTGGCAGCACCAAGGCTCAAAGAGGAAGGTAGAGTGGCAGCACCAAGGCTCAAGGAAGGAAGTGGCAGCACCAAGGCTATAGGAGGAAGGTAGAGTGGCAGGACCAAGGCTCAAGGAGGAAGGAAGAGTTTCAGCACCAAGGCTCAAGGAGGGTAGAGTGGCAGCAGTTGGGAGGAAGGTCGAGTTGCAGCACCATGCTTTGAGGAGGAAGGTAGAGTGGCAGCACCAAGGCTTGAGGAGGAAGGAAGAGTGGCAGCACCAAGGCTTGAGGAGGAAGGAAGAGTGGCAGCACCAAGGCTTGAGGAGGAAGGTAGAGTGGTAGCACCAAGGCTTGAGGAGGAAGGTAGAGTGGCAGCACCAAGGCTTGAGGAGGAAGGTAGAGTAGCAACACCAAGGCTCAAGGAGGAAGGTAGAGTGGCAGTACAATGACTTGAGGAGGAAGGCAGAGTGGCAGCACCAAGTCTCAAGGAGGAAGGTACAGTGGCAGCACCAAGGATCAAGGAGGAATGTAGAGTGGCAGCACCAAGGCTTGAGGAGGAAGGTAGACTGCCAGCACCAAGGCTCAAGGAAGAAGGTAGAGTGGCAGCAACAAGGCTTGAGGAGGAAGGTAGAGTGGCAGCACCAAGGCTCAAGGAAGAAGGTAGAGTGGCAGGAAGGTAGAGTGGCAGCTTCAAGGCTTGAGGAGGAAGGTACAGTGGCAGCACCAAGGCTGGAGGAAGGTAGAGTCGCAGCACCAAGGCTCAAGGAGGAAGGAAGAGTGGCAGCACCAAGGCTTGAGGAAGGAGAGGGCAGCACCAAGGCTAGAGTGGCAGCACCAAGGCTTGAGGAGAAGGGCAGAGTGGCAGCATCAAGGCTTGATGAGGAAGGTAGAGTGCCAGCATCAAGGCTCAAGGAGGAAGGTAGAGTGGCAGCACGAAGGCTCAAGGAGGAAGGTAGAGTGGCAGCACTAAGGCTCAAGGCAGCAACAAGGCTTGAGAAGGGAAGAGTGGCAGCACCAAGGCTTGAGGAGGAAGGTAGAGTGGCAGCACCAAGGCTTGAGGAGGAAGGTAGAGTGGCAGCACCAAGGCTTGAGGAGGAAGGTAGAGTGGCAGCACCAAGGCTTGAGGAGGAAGGTAGAGTGGCAGCACCAAGGCTTGAGGAGGAAGGGAGAGTGGCAGCACCGAGGCGTGAGGAGGAAGGTAGAGGGCAGCACCAAGTGGCAGCAGCACCAAGGATTGATGAGGAAGGTAGAGTGGCAGCACCAAGGCTCAAGCAGCACCAAGGCTTGTTGAGGAAGGTAGAGTGGCAGCACCAAGGCTTGAGGAGGAAGGTAGAGCGGCAGCACCAAGGCTTGAGGAGGAAGCTTGAGTGGCAGCACATAGGCTTCAGGAGGAACTTAGAGTGGCAGCACCAAGGCTTGTTGAGGAAGGTAGAGTGGCAGCACCAAGGCTTGAGGAGGAAGGTAGAGTGGCAGCACCAAGGCTTGAGGAGGAAGGTAGAGTGGCAGCACCAAGGCTTGAGGAGGAAGGTAGAGTGGCAGCACCAAGGCTTGAGGAGGAAGGTAGAGTGGCAGCACCAAGGCTTGAGGAGGAAGGTAGAGTGGCAGCACCAAGGCTTGAGGAGGAAGGTAGAGTGGCAGCACCAAGGCTCAAGGAGGAAGGTAGAGTGGCAGCACCAAGGCTTGAGGAGGAAGGTAGAGTGGCAGCACCAAGGCTTGAGGAGGAAGGTAGAGTGGCAGCACCAAGGCTTGAGGAGGAAGGTAGAGTGGCAGCACCAAGGCTTGAGGAGGAAGGTAGAGTGGCAGCACCAAGGCTTGAGGAGGAACGTAGAGTGGCAGCACCAAGGCTCAAGGAGAAAGGAAGAGTGGCAGCACCAAGGCTTGAGGAGGAAGGTACAGTGGCAGCACAAAGGCTTGAGGAGGAAGGTACAGTGGCAGCACAAAGGCTTGAGAAGGGAGGTACAGTGGCAGCACAAAGGCTTGAGGAGGGAGGTAGAGTGGCAGCACCAAGGCTCAAGGAGGAAGGAAGAGTGGCAGCACCAAGGCTTGAGGAGGAAGGTAGAGTGGCAGCACCAAGGCTTGAGGAGGAAGGTAGAGTGGCAGCACAAAGGCTTGAGGAGGACGGTACAGTGGCAGCACCAAGGCTTGAGGAGGAAGGTAGAGTGGCAGCACCAAGGCTCAAGGAGGAAGGTACAGTGGCAGCACCAAGGCTCAAGGAGGAAGGTAGAGTGGCAGCACCAAGGCTCAAGGAGGAAGGTAGAGTGGCAGCACCAAGGCTTGAGGAGGAAGGTAGAGTGGCAGCACCAAGGCTTGAGGAGGAAGGTAGAGTGGCAGCACCAAGGCTTGAGGATGAAGGTAGAGTGGCAGCACCAAGGCTTGAGGAGGAAGGTAGAGTGCCAGCACCAAGGCTCAAGGAGGAAGGTAGAGTAGCAGCATCAAGGCTCAAGGAGGAAGGTAGAGTGGCAGCACCAAGGCTCAAGGACTAAGGTAGAGAGGCAGCATCGAGGCTTGAGGAGGAAGGTAGAGTGGCAGCACCAAGGCTCAAGGATGAAGGTAGAGTGGCAGCACCAAGGCTTGAGGAGGAAGGTAGAGTGGCAGCACCAAGGCTTGAGGAGGAAGGTAGAGTGCCAGCACCAAGGCAGAGTGGCAGCACCAAGGCTTGAGGAGGAAGGTAGAGTGGCAGCACCAAGGCTCAAGGAGGAAGGTAGAGTGGCAGCACCAAGGCTTGAGGAGGAAGGTAGAGTGGCAGCACCAAGGCTCAAGGAGGAAGGTAGAGTGGCAGCACCAAGGCTCAAGGAGGAAGGTAGAGTGGCAGCACCAAGGCTCAAGGAGGAAGGTAGAGTGGCAGCACCAAGGCTCAAGGAGGAAGGTAGAGTGGCAGCACCAAGGCTCAAGGAGGAAGGTAGAGTGGCAGCACCAAGGCTCAAGGAGGAAGGTAGAGTGGCAGCACCAAGGCTTGAGGAGGAAGGTAGAGTGGCAGCACCAAGGCTTGAGGAAGGAGGTAGAGTGGCAGCACAAAGGCTTGAGGAGGGAGGTAGAGTGGCAGCACTAAGGCTTGAGGAGGAAGGTAGAGTGGCAGCACCAAGGCTTGAGGAGGAAGGTAGAGTGGCAGCACCAAGGCTTGAGTAGGAGGGTAGAGTGACAGCACCAAGGCTTGAGGAGGAGGGTAGAGTGGCAGCACCAAGGCTTGAGGAGGAGGGTAGAGTGGCAGCACCAAGGCTTGAGGAGGAGGGTAGAGTGGCAGCACCAAGGCTTGAGGTGGATGGTAGAGGGGCAGCACCTTGGCTTGAGGTGGAAGGTAGAGTGGCAGCACCAAGGCTCAAGGAAGAAGGTAGAGTGGCAGCTCCAAGGCTCAAAGAGGAAGGTAGAGTGGCAGCACAAAGGCTTGAGGAGGGAGGTAGAGTGGCAGCACCAAGGCTTGAGGAGGAAGGTAGAGTGGCAGCACCAAGGCTTGAGGAAGGAGGTAGAGTGGCAGCACAAAGGCTCCAAGGCTTGAGGAGGAGGAGTGGCAGCACCAAGGCTTGAGGAGGAGAGTGGTAGCACCAAGGCTTGAGGAGGAAGGTAGAGCGGCAGCACCAAGGCTTGAGGAGGAAGGTAGAGTGGTAGCACCAAGGCTTGAGGAGGAAGGTAGAGTGGCAGTACCAAGGCTTGAGGAGGAGGAGAGAGTGGCAGCACTAAGGCTTGAGGAGGAAGGTAAAGTGGCAGTACCAAGGCTTGAGGAGGAAGGTAGAGTGGCAGTACCAAGGCTTGACGAGGAAGGTAGATTGGGGGCACCAAGGCTTGAGGAGGAAGGTAGAGTGGCAGCACCAAGGCTTGAGGAGGAAGGTAGAGTGGCAGCACCAAGGCTTGAGGAGGAAGGTAGAGTGGTAGCACCAAGGCTTGAGGAGGAAGGTAGAGTGGCAGTACCAAGGCTTGAGGAGGAGGATGGTCGAGTGGCAGCACCAAGGCTTGAGGAGGAAGGGAGATTGGCAGCACCAAGGCTTGAGGAGGAAGGTAGAGTGGCAGCACCAAGGCTTGAGGAGGAAGGTAGCAGTGGCAGGAAGGTAGAGTGGCAGCACCAAGGCTTGAGGAGGAAGGTAGAGTGGCAGTACCAAGGCTTGAGGAGGAAGGTAGAGTGGCAGCACCAAGGCTTGAGGAGGAGGGTAGAGTGGCAGCACAAAGGCTCAAGGAAGAAGGTAGAGTGGCAGCACCAAGGCTTAAGGAGGAAGGAAGAGTGGCAACACCAAGGCTTGAGAAGGAAGGTAGAATAGCAGCACCAAGGCTCTAGGAGGAAGGCAGAGTGGCAGCACCAAGCTTTGAGGAGGAAGGGAGAGTGGCAGCACCTAGGCTTGAGGAGGAAGGTAGAGTGGCAGCACCAAGGCTTGAGGAGGAAGGTAGAGTGGCAGCACCAAGGCTTGAGGAGGAGGGTAGAGTGGCAGCACCAAGGCTTGAGGAGGAAGGTAGAGTGGCAGCACCAAGGCTTGAGGAGGAAGGTAGAGTGGCAGCACCAAGGCTTGAGGAGGAAGGTAGAGTGGCAGTACCAATTCTTGAGGAGGAGGGTAAAGTGGCAGCACCAACACTTGAGGAGGAGGGTAGAGTGGCAGCTCCAAGGCTTGAATAGGAGGGTAGAGTGGCAGCACCAAGGCTTGAGGAGGAGGGTAGAGTGGCAGCACCAAGGCTTGAGGAGAAGGGTAGAGTGGCAGCACCAAGGCTTGAGGAGGAAGGTAGAGTGGCAGCACCAAGGCTTGAGGAGGAAGGTAGAGTGGCAGCACCAAGGCTTGAGGAGGAAGGTAGAGTGGCAGCACCAAGGCTCAAGGAGGAGGGTAGAGTGGCAGCACCAAGGCTTGAGGAGGAGGGTAGAGTGGCAGCACCAAGGCTTGAGGAGGAGGGTAGAGTGGCAGCACCAAGGCTTGAGGAGGAAGGTAGAGTGGCAGCACCAAGGCTTGAGGAGGAGGGTAGAGTGGCAGCACCAAGGCTTGAGGAGGAAGGTAGAGTGGCAGCACCAAGGCTTGAGGAGGAAGGTAGAGTGGCAGCACCAAGGCTTGAGGAGGAGGGTAGAGTGGCAGCACCAAGGCTTGAGGAGGAGGGTAGAGTGGCAGCACCAAGGCTTGAGGAGGAAGGTAGAGTGGCAGCACCAAGGCTCAAGAAAGAAGGTAGAGTGGCAGCTCCAAGGCTCAAGGAGGATGGTAGAGTGGCAGCACCAAGGCTTAAGGAGGAAGGTAGAGTTGCAGCACCAAGGCTCAAGGAAGAAGGTAGAGTGGCAGCACCAAGGCTTAAGGAGGAAGGAAGAGTGGCAACACCAAGGCATGAGGAGGAAGGTAGAGTGGCAGCACCAAGGCATGAGGAGGAAGGAAGAGTGGCAGCACAAAGGCTTGAGGAGGAAGGTAGAGCGGCAGCACCAAAGCTTGAAGAGGAGGGTAGAGTGGCAGCACCAAGGCTTGAGGAGGAAGGTAGAGTGGCAGCACCAAGGCTTGAGGAGGAGGGTAGAGTGGCAGCACCAAGGCTTGAGGAGGAATGTAGAGTGGCAGCACCAAGGCTTGAGGAGGAAGGCAGAGTGGCAGTACCAAGGCTTGAGGAGGAGGGTAGAGTGGCAGCACCAAGGCTTGAGGAGGAAGGGAGATTGGCAGCACCAAGGCTTGAGGAGGAAGGTAGAGTGGCAGCACCAAGGCTTGAGGAGGAGGGTAGAGTGACAGCACTAATGCTCAAGGAAGAAGGTAGGGTATCAGCATTAAGGCTTGAGGAGGAAGGCAGGGTGGCAGCACCAAGGCTTGAGGATAAGGGTAGAGTGGTAGCACCAAGGCTTGAGGAGGAAGGTAGAGCGGCAGCACCAAAGCTTGAAGAGGAGGGTAGAGTGGCAGCACCAAGGCTTAAGGAGGAAGGTAGAGTGGCAGTACCAAGGCTTGAGGAGGAAGGTAGAGTGGCAGCACCAAGGCTTGAGGAGGAGGGTAGAGTGGCAGCACCAAGGCTTGAGGAGGAATGTAGAGTGGCAGCACCAAGGCTTGAGGAGGAAGGTAGAGTGGCAGTACCAAGGCTTGAGGAGGAGGGTAGAGTGGCAGCACCAAGGCTTGAGGAGGAAGGTAGATTGGCGGCACCAAGGCTTGAGGAGGAAGGTAGAGTGGCAGCACCAAGGCTTGAGGAGGAGGGTAGAGTGGCAGCACTAAGGCTTGAGTAGGAAGGTAGAGTGGCAGCACCAAGGCTTGAGGAGGAGTGTAGAGTGGCAGCACCAAGGCTTGAGGAGGAGGGCAGAGTGGCAGCACCAATGCTCAAGGAAGAAGGTAGAGTGTCAGCATTAAGGCTTGAGGAGGAGGGTAGAGTGGCAGCACCAAGGCTTGAGGAGGAAGGTAGAGTGGCAGCACCAAGGCTTGAGGAGAAGGGTAGAGTGGCAGCACCAAGGCTTGAGGAGGAAGGTAGAGTGGCAGCACCAAGGCTTGAGGAGGAATGTAGAGTGGCAGCACCAAGGCTTGAGGAGGAGGGTAGAGTGGCAGCACCAAGGCTTGAGGAGGAATGTAGAGTGGCAGCACCAAGGCTTGAGGAGGAGGGTAGAGTGGTAGCACCAAGGCTTGAGGAGGAAGGTAGAGTGGCAGTACCAATTCTTGAGGAGGAGGGTAAAGTGGCAGCACCAACACTTGAGGAGGAGGGTAGAGTGGCAGCTCCAAGGCTTGAGGAGGAGGGTAGAGTGGCAGCACCAAGGCTTGAGGAGGAGGGTAGAGTGGCAGCACCAAGGCTTGAGGAGAAGGGTAGAGTGGCAGCACCAAGGCTTGAGGAGGAAGGTAGAGTGGCAGCACCAAGGCTTGAGGAGGATGGTAGATTGGAAGCACCAAGGCTTGAGGAGGAGGGTAGAGTGGCAGCACCAAGGCTCAAGGAGGAGGGTAAAGTGGCAGCACCAAGGCTTGAGGAGGAGGGTAGAGTGGCAGCACCAAGGCTTGAGGAGGAGGGTAGAGTGGCAGCACCAAGGCTTGAGGAGGAGGGTAGAGTGGCAGCACCAAGGCTTGAGGAGGAGGGTGGAGTGGCAGCACCAAGGCTTGAGGAGGAAGGTAGAGTGGCAGCACCAAGGCTTGAGGAGGAAGGTAGAGTGGCAGCACCAAGGCTTGAGGAGGAGGGTAGAGTGGCAGCACCAAGGCTTGAGGAGGAGGGTAGAGTGGCAGCACCAAGGCTTGAGGAGGAAGGTAGAGTGGCAGCACCAAGGCTTGAGGAGGAAGGTAGAGTGGCAGCACCAAGGCTTGAGGAGGAAGGTAGAGTGGCAGCACCAAGGCTTGAGGAGGAAGGTAGAGTGGTAGCACCAAGGCTCAAGGAGGAAGGAAGAGTGGCAGCACCAAGGCTTGAGGAGGAAGGAAGAGTGGCAGCACCAAGGCTTGAGGAGGAAGGTAGAGTGGTAGCACCAAGGCTAGAGGAGGAAGGTAGAGGAGGAAGGAAGAGTGGCAGCACCAAGGCTTGAGGAGGAGGGTAGAGTGGCAGCACCAAGGCTTGAGGAGGAGGGTAGAGTGGCAGCACCAAGGCTTGAGGAGGAAGGTAGAGTGGCAGCACCAAGGCTTGAGGAGGAAGGTAGAGTGGCAGCACCAAGGCTTGAGGAGGAAGGTAGAGTGGCAGCACCAAGGCTTGAGGAGGAAGGTAGAGTGGCAGCACCAAGGCTTGAGGAGGAGGGTAGAGTGGCAGCACCAAGGCTGGAGGAGGAAGGTAGAGTGGCAGCACCAAGGCTTGAGGAGGAGGGTAGAGTGGCAGCACCAAGGCTTGAGGAGGAAGGTAGAGTGGCAGCACCAAGGCTTGAGGAGGAGGGTAGAGTGGCAGCACCAAGGCTCAAGGAGGAAGGTAGAGTGGCAGCACCAAGGCTTGAGGAGGAGGGTAGAGTGGCAGCACCAAGGCTTGAGGAGGAGGGTAGAGTGGCAGCACCAAGGCTTGAGGAGGAAGGTAGAGTGGCAGCACCAAGGCTTGAGGAGGAAGGTAGAGTGGCAGCACCAAGGCTTGAGGAGGAGGGTAGAGTGGCAGCACCAAGGCTTGAGGAGGAAGGTAGAGTGGCAGCACCAAGGCTTGAGGAGGAGGGTAGAGTGGCAGCACCAAGGCTCAAGGAGGAAGGTAGAGTGGCAGCACCAAGGCTTGAGGAGGAGGGTAGAGTGGCAGCACCAAGGCTTGAGGAGGAAGGTAGAGTGGCAGAGTGTAATATCACCATTCTCTACGACCACCCACTGAATATTTTCAAAATTCTTGACTGCACCACCTTTATGTATGAGAGCTTCCCTGTTTCAAGCCCTAACAAGTAACCAAGTGACTTGATGAAAGAATATTGAGGTTTTATAGTGGTCACAAAATAGCCTAGACCTCATTCCTATTGAGAATGCTTGGAATATTATTAAAAAGATGGAATCCTGCCATATTGCATCCATGTCATGTTTGCAGCAGTAGATCAAGGATGTTTGGGTCATCCGGTTATACACTGATTATTTTAGGAATGTGAGTTAAATCTTGCTCAAACACCTTCAAATGGTCATCTAGGCCAAGGGGAAGATGACAAAATATTAATATAAGTACTAAGTATTACAATTTTATTGTATGATGTTTATATTGTTGCTTTTTAAGAATTTCTGTAATAATAAAGGGGAGATTGAGATTATTTTTGCAGGCACTGTAGCTGAGCAGAACTGAATATAGACTAACCTTGTCCATGTGGAGCCACTTGTGTGCTTGTGATGGAGGTATTGGTAGTTGTGAGTCAGGAACTGGTTCATCATCATCATCATGAAGATTCAACATCTCCACATCATCAGAAAACGTCACCTTATAATTGTCTTGCCCAGAACTAGACTCATCATGCACAGGTACAATGGAAGGTTTGAAAGATGAAAAGTGAGGTAAATCATCTTTGTCATTACTGTTGGAATCTTCAACCTCCATACTGGTCGATTTTGTAATCATGCCATCATGTGTTGTTGTATCATCCTGTCTTGGTGTACTGACTGTCTTGGTCTTATCCCTTCTGGTGCGCAGGGAGCGTAGGAAGGTGATCTGTTCAGGGCTCAGCTGGGAAAGAAGTTCTTGCTGTTCTTTAATCCGTTCTTCGTGGCTCAGACTGGCAATCCTGGCCAGGCTTTCTTGATGTATTTTTTCTATATCAGACTTATGCAGGATTCCTTCTCCAGAGATAGCAAAGCTGTGATTCCCTGAATATGAATAAGAAGCACAGTCAGTACAAACTCATGGCTCAACACAAAAATATAAGGCCATTCAAAACCTATTTCTTCTTCTTCTTTCAAACTGGCCATATCCCACTGAAGCAGGGTGGCCTAAAAAGGAAAACAAAGTTTCTCATTTCAACTCTTAAACGGTCCAAACATATATATATGTTCACTCGCGCAGCCCTGAATATTTTGAAAAAAAAAAAAAAAATCATAGAAAAAAAGAGCACATTTTTTAAGTGTTTTAGAATAATAAAAAAAATTAGGGTTAGTACTGACCAAGATATGAGGCCGAGAAGTTGGCACTGGATGCTCACGTGACGGCAACATGGAGTCCTGCTGCTTGCAGAAGTGTTGCCGATATACCTTTTTTCTATTTTTCACATTATTTTATATAATTTTTATATAATTATATAATTTATATAATTTTTAGTAGGTTGGTAGACAGCAACCACCCAGGGAAGTACTACCGTCCTGCCAGATGACTGTGAAACAAAAACCTGTAACTGTTTTGCATGATGGTAGGATTGCTGGTTTCTTTTTCTGTCTCATAAACACGCTAGATAACAGGGATATCTTGCTACTCCTACTTACACTTTGGTCACACTTCACAGACACGCACATGCATATATATATATATACATACATCTAGGTTTTTCTCCCTTTTTCTAAATAGCTCTTGTCCTTTTTATTTCTTCTATTGTCCATGGGGAAGTGGAAAAGAATCTTTCCTCCATAAGCCATGCGTGTCGTATGAGGCGACTAAAATGCCGGGAGCAATGGGCTAGTAACCCCTTCTCCTGTATACATTTACTAAAAAAGAGAAGAAGAAAAACTTTATAAAACTGGGTTGCTTAAATGTGCGTGGATGTAGTGCGGATGACAAGAAACAGATGATTGCTGATGTTATGAATGAAAAGAAGTTGGATGTCCTGGCTCTAAGCGAAACAAAGCTGAAGGGGGTAGGAGAGTTTCAGTGGGGGGAAATAAATGGGATTAAATCTGGAGTATCTGAGAGAGTTAGAGCAAAGGAAGGGGTAGCAGTAATGTTAAATGATCAGTTATGGAAGGAGAAAAGAGAATATGAATGTGTAAATTCAAGAATTATGTGGATTAAAGTAAACGTTGGATGCGAGAAGTGGGTCATAATAAGCGTGTATGCACCTGGAGAAGAGAGGAATGCAGAGGAGAGAGAGAGATTTTGGGAGATGTTAAGTGAATGTATAGGAGCCTTTGAACCAAGTGAGAGAGTAATTGTGGTAGGGGACCTGAATGCTAAAGTAGGAGAAACTTTTAGAGAGGGTGTGGTAGGTAAGTTTGGGGTGCCAGGTGTAAATGATAATGGGAGCCCTTTGATTGAACTTTGTGTAGAAAGGGGTTTAGTTATAGGTAATACATATTTTAAGAAAAAGAGGATAAATAAGTATACAAGATATGATGTAGGGCGAAATGACAGTAGTTTGTTGGATTATGTATTGGTAGATAAAAGACTGCTGAGTAGACTTCAGGATGTACATGTTTATAGAGGGGCCACAGATATATCAGATCACTTTCTAGTTGTAGCTACACTGAGAGTAAAAGGTAGATGGGATACAAGGAGAATAGAAGCATCAGGGAAGAGAGAGGTGAAGGTTTATAAACTAAAAGAGGAGGCAGTTAGGGTAAGATATAAACAGCTATTGGAGGATAGATGGGCAAATGAGAGCATAGGCAATGGGGTCGAAGAGGTATGGGGTAGGATTAAAAATGTAGTGTTAGAGTGTTCAGCAGAAGTTTGTGGTTACAGGAAAGTGGGTGCAGGAGGGAAGAGGAGCGATTGGTGGAATGATGATGTAAAGAGAGTAGTAAGGGAGAAAAAGTTAGCATATGAGAAGTTTTTACAAAGCAGAAGTGATGCAAGGAGGGAAGAGTATATGGAGAAAAAGAGAGAGGTTAAGAGAGTGGTGAAGCAATGTAAAAAGAGAGCAAATGAGAGAGTGGGTGAGATGTTATCAACAAATTTTGTTGAAAATAAGAAAAAGTTTTGGAGTGTGATTAACAAGTTAAGAAAGCCTAGAGAACAAATGGATTTGTCAGTTAAAAATAGGAGAGGAGAGTTATTAAATGGAGAGTTAGAGGTATTGGGAAGATGGAGGGAATATTTTGAAGAATTGTTAAATGTTGATGAAGATAGGGAAGCTGTGATTTCGTGTATAGGGCAAGGAGGAATAACATCTTGTAGGAGTGAGGAAGAGCCAGTTGTGAGTGTGGGGGAAGTTCGTGAGGCAGTAGGCAAAATGAAAGGGGGTAAGGCAGCCGGGATTGATGGGATAAAGATAGAAATGTTAAAAGCAGGTGGGGATATAGTTTTGGAGTGGTTGGTGCAATTATTTAATAAATGTATGGAAGAGGGTAAGGTACCTAGGGATTGGCAGAGAGCATGCATAGTTCCTTTGTATAAAGGCAAAGGGGATAAAAGAGAGTGCAAAAATTATAGGGGGATAAGTCTGTTGAGTGTACCTGGTAAAGTGTATGGTAGAGTTATAATTGAAAGAATTAAGAGTAAGACGGAGAATAGGATAGCAGATGAACAAGGAGGCTTTAGGAAAGGTAGGGGGTGTGTGGACCAGGTGTTTACAGTGAAACATATAAGTGAACAGTATTTAGATAAGGCTAAAGAGGTCTTTGTGGCATTTATGGATTTGGAAAAGGCGTATGACAGGGTGGATAGGGGGGCAATGTGGCAGATGTTGCAAGTGTATGGTGTAGGAGGTAGGTTACTGAAAGCAGTGAAGAGTTTTTACGAGGATAGTGAGGCTCAAGTTAGAGTATGTAGGAAAGAGGGAAATTTTTTCCCAGTAAAAGTAGGCCTTAGACAAGGATGTGTGATGTCACCGTGGTTGTTTGATATATTTATAGATGGGGTTGTAAGAGAAGTAAATGCGAGGGTCTTGGCAAGAGGCGTGGAGTTAAAAGATAAAGAATCACACATAAAGTGGGAGTTGTCACAGCTGCTCTTTGCTGATGACACTGTGCTCTTGGGAGATTCT
The DNA here is from genome assembly GCF_038502225.1 of Cherax quadricarinatus. NCBI lineage: Eukaryota > Metazoa > Arthropoda > Malacostraca > Decapoda > Parastacidae > Cherax > Cherax quadricarinatus. The sequence goes on from NC_091353.1 coordinate 20,912,386, forward strand.
GAAGAGAAGTTGCAGAGATTGGTGGATGAATTTGGTAGGGTGTGCAAAAGAAGAAAATTAAAGGTGAATACAGGAAAGAGTAAGGTTATGAGGATAACAAAAAGATTAGGTGATGAAAGATTGAATATCAGATTGGAGGGAGAGAGTATGGAGGAGGTGAACGTATTCAGATATTTGGGAGTGGACGTGTCAGCGGATGGGTCTATGAAAGATGAGGTGAATCATAGAATTGATGAGGGAAAAAGAGTGAGTGGTGCACTTAGGAGTCTGTGGAGACAAAGAACTTTGTCCTTGGAGGCAAAGAGGGGAATGTATGAGAGTATAGTTTTACCAACGCTCTTATATGGGTGTGAAGCGTGGGTGATGAATGTTGCAGCGAGGAGAAGGCTGGAGGCAGTGGAGATGTCATGTCTGAGGGCAATGTGTGGTGTGAATATAATGCAGAGAATTCGTAGTTTGGAAGTTAGGAGGAGGTGCGGGATTACCAAAACTGTTGTCCAGAGGGCTGAGGAAGGGTTGTTGAGGTGGTTCGGACATGTAGAGAGAATGGAGCGAAACAGAATGACTTCAAGAGTGTATCAGTCTGTAGTGGAAGGAAGGCGGGGTAGGGGTCGGCCTAGGAAAGGTTGGAGGGAGGGGGTAAAGGAGGTTTTGTGTGCGAGGGGCTTGGACTTCCAGCAGGCATGCATGAGCGTGTTTGATAGGAGTGAATGGAGACAAATGGTTTTTAATACTTGACGTGCTGTTGGAGTGTGAGCAAAGTAACATTTATGAAGGGATTCAGGGAAACCGGCAGGCCGGACTTGAGTCCTGGAGATGGGAAGTACAGTGCCTGCACTCTGAAGGAGGGGTGTTAATGTTGCAGTTTAAAAACTGTAGGGTAAAGCACCCTTCTGGCAAGACAGTGATGGAGTGAATGATGGTGAAAGTTTTTCTTTTTCGGGCCACCCTGCCTTGGTGGGAATCGGCCAGTGTGATAATAAAAAAAAAAAAATAATTACAATTTATAGTAGTTCTTGTCATTTTATAACCAATCTTTGTTCTGACACTAGTATTAGGTACTGAAATTGTCACAAACACACTGACAGGTGGACATTTACACCTGCCTTGGTCATTTACTATTGTCTTGGAATATAAACAAAGAATTTATATGTCCCAGCAATGTTTTGGATATGTGGAAGAGTTTCTGGAGAGTTTCTGGAGAGAGTTCCGGGGGTCAACGCCCCCGCGGCCCGGTCTGTGACCAGGCCTCCTTAGGTCAGTGTCCCAGGATGCGACCCACACCAGTCGACTAACACCCAGGTACCCATTTTACTGATGGGGAACATAGACAACAGGTGGAAAGAAACACGTCCAATGTTTCTACTCTGGCTGGGAACCGAACCCAGGCCCTCACCGTGTGAAGCGAGAGCGTTAACCACCAGGCCACCAGAGCCCAGAAGAAGAACTAGTAGTAGTAGTAGTAGTGGAGGAGGAGGAGGAGGAGGAGGAGGAGGACAAGGAGGACAAGGAGGAGGACAAGGAGGAGGAGGAGGAGGAGGAGGAGGAGGAGGAGGAGGAGGAGGAGGAGGAGGAGGAGGAGGAGGAGGAGGAGGAGGAGGAGGAGGAGGTGGAGGAGGAGGAGGAGGAGGAGGAGGAGGAGGTGGAGGTGGAGGAGGAGGTGGAGGAGGAGGTGGAGGAGGAGGAGGAGGAGGACAAGGAGGAGGAGGAGAAGGAGGAGGACAAGGAGGAGGAGGAGGAGGAGGACAAGGAGGTGGAGGAGGAGGTGGAGGTGGAGGTGGAGGAGGAGGAGGAGGAGGTGGAGGAGGAGGTGGAGGTGGAGGTGGAGGAGGAGGTGGAGGAGGAGGGGAAGAGGAGGAGGGGAAGAGGAGGAGGGGAGGAGGAGGGGAAGGGGGGAGGAGGAGGGTAGGGGGAGGAGGGTAGGGGGAGGAGGAGGGGAGGGGGAGGAGGAGGGGAGGGGGAGGAGAAGGGGTGGGGGAGGAGGAGGGGAGGGGGAGGAGGGGAGGGGGAGGAGGGGAGGAGATAGAGGGGAGGGAATAGGGAGGAGGGGAGGAGGAGGGGAGGGGGAGGAGGGGAGGGGGAGGAGGGGAGGGGGAGGAGGGGAGGGGGAGGGGGAGGGGTGGGGGAGGAGGAGGGGAGGGGGCAGAGGAGGGGAGAGGGAGGAGGGGAGAGGGAGGAGGGGAGAGGGAGGAGGGGAGAGGGAGGAGGGAAGAGGGGAGGGAGGAGGGGAGGGAGAGGGAGGAGGGGAGGGAGAGGGAGAAGGGGAGGGAGAGGGAGGAGGGGAGGGAGAGGGGGAGGAGGGGACAGGGGGAGGAGGGGAGGGACAGGGGAAGGAGGAGAGGGAGAGGGGAAGGAGGGGGAGGAGGAGGGGAGGGGGAGGTGGAAGGGGGGAGGGGGAGGTGGGAGGGGGGAGTGGGAGGGGGGAGTGGGAGGGGGGAGTGGGAGGGGGGAGGGGGGAATGAAAGGTGGGAAGGGGGAGGGGGAAAGGGGGAGGGGGAAAGGGGGAGGGGGAAAGGGGGAGGGGGAAAGGGGGAGGGGGAAAGGGGGAGGGGGAAAGGGGGAGGGGGAAAGTGGGAGGGGGAAGGGGGAAAGGGGAGGGGGGAAGGGGAGGGGGAAAGGGGAGGGGGAAAGGGGAGGGGGAAAGGGGAGGGGAAGAGGGGGAAGGGGGAAGGGGAGGGGGTGGGGAGGAGGGGATAATAATAATACATAATAATAATATATACAGGAAGGCCCCACTTATACGGCGGGTTAGGTTCCAGGCTAGCGCCGTAAAGCGGAAATCGCCGTAAAGTGGAACACCCTTTCTTTCCACTTATAAATGCATACAAACACTAGATAACAAGTTTACACTAACATATATTAAGTTAGCAATAGAACCAGGCATCAAAAAACAATAAAAAGGTACAATACACACATAGTGCACTCATTACTTACCTTAAAATATTTATAGTCTTAATCTAGGGTGAGACAAGTAGTATTTATTGTAAGAAATCAAGTGTGGTATGTATTGTAATAGGCAGGCTATTTCACCAGGCCACCCCACCCACACATACTATTCTATGATATTTAAGCATCCCAGAGCGATAAAATGTATATACAGTTCACTCATTACTTACCTTAAAATATTTGTAGTCTTAATGTAGGGTCAGGAGTAAGTAAATGAGATAAAACGAATAAATGAGAGAGAGAAAGAATGAATACATGAGAGGTGACAGGCGCAGAGTTATGTAAACAAACCAGGCTCCCACATCTTATATTTATGTTTATTTATTCTATTGTGGGGTGTATTTATCATCTTTTTATGTTATGTATCGTGTTTATTATATAATTTTGAAAAAAATATCATGGCTGGATTAATGAAAATGTGTATATTAACGTAATATACGACATTTAATGAGACTCAGTATTGTTATTATCACCACTTGTGGAAGTCGTCTGCTACACAGCTCACATTTGTTTATTTATTCTACTGTGGGGTGTATTTATCTTATTTATATGTTATGCATCGTGTTTATTATATAATTTTGAAAAAAATATCATGGATGGATTAATGAAAATGTGTATATTAACGTAATATACGACATTTAATGAGACTCAGTATTGTTATTATCACCACTTGTGGAAGTCGTCTGCTACACAGCTCACATTTGTTTATTTATTCTACTGTGGGGTGTATTTATCTTATTTATATGTTATGCATCGTGTTTATTATATAATTTTGAAAAAAATATCATGGATGGATTAATGAAAATGTGTATATTACCGTAATATACGACATTTAATGAGACTCCGTGACTATTGTTATTATGGCGTCACTTGTGGAAGTCGTCTGCTACCAGAGATCACATTTATGTTTATTTATTCTACTGTGGGGTGTATTTATCTTATTTATATGTTATGTATAGTGTTTATTATATAATTTTGAAAAAAATATCATGGCTGGATTAATGAAAATGTGTATATTACCGTAATATACGACATTTAATGAGACTCAGTATTGTTATTATCACCACTTGTGGAAGTCGTCTGCTACACAGCTCACATTTATGTTTATTTATTCTACTGTGGGGTGTATTTATCTTATTTATATGTTATGCATCGTGTTTATTATATAATTTTGAAAAAAATATCATGGATGGATTAATGAAAATGTGTATATTAACGTAATATACGACATTTAAATGACTTGATGTATGTAAGTTTATTTAGGTACAGGTATACATAAGTATAATTATCAGAGTATATATAAAATATGAAATAACTTTTAAAAACATTTGAAATTTTGGAGTTTCCAGACAAAATGGAGAGACTTAGTGCTTACTGAGCTCATGGAGAATGTAAACAAACAGGGTGGGGCACGGTGACCGTATTAGAAAGTCAGGTGGGGGGAGCCGTATAGTGAGTTTTGGTCATAATTTGAAATGTCCGTATTAGCGGAACGCCGTAAAGTGAAACGCCGTAAAGCGGGGCCTTCCTGTAATAATAATATGTAATAATAATATGTAATAATAATAATAATAATATAATAATACATACGTAATACAGTGGACCCTCGCCTAACGATCTTAATCCTTCCCTGAGAGCTCAACGTTAGGCGAAATTATCGTTAGCCAAATTAATTTTCCCCATAAGAAATAATGGAAATCAAATTAATCCGTTCCTGACACCCCAAATTATGAACAAAAAAAATTTTTACCACATGAAATATTAATTTTAATACACACAAACTGAAGAAGACATGCACAGTTACATGACACTTACCTTTATTGAAGATCTGGTGATGATTGATGGGATGGGAGGAGGGGAGAGTGTTGATGGTGTTAGTGTTTAGAAGAGGAATCCCCTTCCATTAGGACTTGAGGTGGCAAGTCCTTTTCCAGGGTTACTTCTCTTCTTCTTTTAATGCCACTAGGACCAGCTTGAGAGTCACTGAACCTCTGTCATACAACATATCTGTCCATAGAGACCTGTACCTCCAGTTCCTTTATGGCATTCCTAAAGTGTTTCACAACATTGTCAGTGTAATAGTCACCAGCACGGCTTGCAATAGCTGTGTGAGGGTGATTTTCATCAAAAAAGGTTTGCACTTTAAGCCACATTGCACACATTTCCTTTATCTTTGAAATAGGCAACTTCTTCAATTTCTCTATCCCCTCCTCCGGAACAGTTTCCTCAGGTCTGGCCTCTTGCTGTTGAATATGATCCAGAAGCTCATCAGTGGTTAGTTCGTCATTGTCCTCCCCCACCAACTCATCCACATCCTCCCCACTAACCTCCAACCCCAAGGACTTCCCCAATGCCACAATGGATTCCTCAACTGGCATAGGATTCCCAGGGTTAGCCTCAAACCCTTCAAAATCCCTTTTGTCTACACATTCTGGCCACAGTTTCTTCCAAGCAGAGTTCAAGGTCCTCTTAGTCACTTCCTCCCAAGCCTTACCTATAATGTTTACACAATTGAGGATGCTAAAGTGATCTCTCCAAACCTCTCTTAGAGTCAATTGAGTTTCTGAGGTCACTACAAAGAACCTTTCAAACATAGCTTTTGTGTACAGTTTCTTGAAGTTGGAAATGACCTGCTGGTCCATGGGCTTCAGGAGAGGAGTGGTATTAGGAGGCAAAAACTTGACCTTAATGAAGCTCATTTCCGCAGAAAGTCACTCTGCAACGTCTGAAGGATGACCAGGAGCATTGTCTAATACCAGGAGGCACTTAAGGTCTAATTTCTTTTCAATTAGGTAATTTTTCACAGTGGGGGCAAATGCATGGTGTAACCAGTCATAGAAAAAAGTCCCTAGTGACCCATGCCTTACTGTTTGCCCTCCACAGCACACACAAATTAGCCTTGAGGACATTGTTTTTCCTGAACACTCTGGGAGTTACAGAGTGATACACCAATAAAGGCTTCACTTTGCAATCACCACTAGCATTAGCACACATCAACAGAGTAAGCCTGTCTTTCATAGGCTTATGTCCTGGGAGTGCCTTTTCCTCCTGAGTAATGTAGGTCCTGTTTGGCATTTTCTTCCAAAACAGGCCTGTTTTGTCACAATTAAACACTTGTTCAGGTTTCAGTCCTTCACTGTCAATGTACTCCTTGAATTCCTGCACATATTTTTCAGCCGCTCTGTGGTCCGAACTGGCAGCCTCACCATGCCTTATCACACTATGCATGCCACTACGATTCTTAACCCTTTGACTGTCGCGGCCGTATATATACGTTTACGAGGTACCGTGTTTGACGTATAAATACTCATAAATTCTAGCGGCAGGAGAAAGCTGGTAGGCCCACATGTGAGAGAATGGGTCTATGTGGTCAGTGTGCACCATATAAAAAAAATCCTGGAGCACGCAGTGCATAATGAGAAAAAAAAACTACGACCATTTTTTTAATTAAAATGCCGACTTTGTGGTCTATTTTCGTATAGTATCTATGGTTGTATTCTCGTTTTCTTGGTCTCATTTCATAGAATGGAAACTATATCATAGAAATAAAGGTGATTTTGCTTAATTTTACTATAAAAAGAGCCTGGAAATGGAGCACAAAGTACGGGAAATGTTTGATTTTTGCCGATGTTCAAAAGTAAACAAATGATGTCATTGTCCAATAAATGTCCAAATAGCCATTCTAATATGCAGTCATGAATGGGTTGATGTAATTTTTACAATTATTACAGTATTGCAGTAGTCTGCATAACAGTAAATCTTCTATTTTTTGTTTGAATAAAATTTCAAAATAAAAAGCAAGAGTAATATCAGAGGGGCCTGGAGACATGACTGATGAACAAAGAAAATGTTATTTTAGAGCCAGGAATGTCTGCGTTGTTCATTCTGGACCTTATTTTGAAATTGTCATATTTTTTAATTTTCGTGAAATTGGCCAAATTGCAAATTTCTGACCATGTTATTGGGTTGAAATCGGTAAATGGGCAGTTTCTTGTACTCAATCGATGGAAAAAATGGAGTTCTGAAGAAATAGCTATGAGTTTGGTTGACTGGAATAATGGAATTAGCTGAAAATAGGGCTCAAAGTGGGTGAAATCACCGATTTGTAAATATCGCCGAGGTCGCTAACTTCGCGAGAGCGTAATTCTGTCAGTTTTCCATCAAATTTCGTTTTTTTTGGTGTCTTTACAATCGGGAAAAGATTATCTATCATTTCATAAGAAAAAATTATTGTTTCTTTTTTTAAATTTTGCGACACCAGGAGACACCTCAGGATTGGGGGTTGCGACAGTCAAAGGGTTAAATCTCTCAACTCAACCTTTGCTGGCCTTAAATTCACTCACATCACCACTAGTTGCAGGCATTTTTCTAATTAAACCATCATGCAACTTCCTAGCCTTTTCACATATGATCGCTTGAGAGATGCTATCTCCTGCTGTTTTTCGTTTATCCACACCAATAACAGTCTCTCAACATCTTCTATCACTTGCGATCTCTGTTTCGAAAACAAAGTTGCACCTTTGGCAAGAACAGCTTCCTTGATTGCCGTTTTCTTGGCCACAATAGTAGCAATGGTTGATTGGGGTTTTGTGTACAACCTGGCCAGCTCGGAGACACGCACTCCACTTTCATACTTAGCAATGATCTCTTTCTTAATATCCATAGTAATTCTCACTCTTTTTTCTGTAGGGTTGGCACTAGAAGCTTTCTTGGGTCCCATGGTGACTTATTTTGCAGGTACAATCACTAAAAAGGCTGTGATAATATGAAATGTTCCGATTGTATGCTTGGAAGCGACCGTGGTGGCTGGCTTGTAAACACTGGCACCCATGAAACAAGTGAGGTGTGCTCAGGCCACACGTGGACGCGTCTCGAACGAATCGCGTTGAGCGAGTTTTTTAGCTTGAGGCGAGGCAAAATTTTTGTGTTAAAATGTATCGCTAGGCGGATTTAATGTTATGCGATGCGTTCGTTAGGCGAGGATCCACTGTAATATGTTCCCTTGAAGCATGAAAAACAAAGTCCACCCCGGACAGTGACATGATGAGATAACAACTGATAAGAGCTGACATTTGATGAGCATAAACGAGGGTGGGGGAGGGCAGCTGATAAGAAAAGATTAGAGGTGGCATTTGATGACCATCGCCCTCCATTTGTTTTTGCTGGTACACAAACATTTCTGTCTGTCTATTTGTCTGTCTGTCAAGCTCCCTGTCTATCTGTCTAGCTCTCTGTCTCAGAGAGAGCCACAAGACTGCGTCATCACGTTTACTCACATCTTCAAGCAGAGTATAGCACTTTGTCTGGATTTGTGGGTTGTCCTAGGTAATTTATACTACATATATTTGTATTTATGTGTACCTGTGAGACAGAGATAGACAAAGACAGATTGAAAGAGATAGACAGAGACAGATAGACAGAGACAGACAGAGATCGACAGACCCTAAACTTGGGGTTAACATCACTTTCCTCTTAAAAGAGGAGTGTTAATATGACGTTACATCAGTGAATCTTTGGTGTTTGCCGCACTATTTGCTGTAGCTGGCGCTCAATTTAACTGGCGCTCCCACAAGGTATTAAGTGGTCCCATATTTTTTTAATACTGCGCACACCGAGTGTTAAGACCAATTCTATGCTGACCAGGCATCTCAGGCCAATCGTGCCAAATTTGGAGGCAGGAAAAATAAAACGTATATATACGTTTGGGACACTACGCATAAGAACGTATATATACGTTTGGACCGCTTAGGGGTTAAATTTAGTAATTTATACAGGAGAAGGGGTTACTAGCCCCTTGCTCCCAGCATGAAAGTCACCTCTTATGGCACACACAGCTTATGGATGAAGAATCAGTAAAGTATCAAGTTTAGATTGTCCGTAATGCCAAGGCATGATAGTGGCTCTCTTTCCACTACAAATCATTGCAAACCCTCACTGTAAACTACCTATGTAATTTTTTTTTTTTTTAACAAGTTGGCCATCTCCCACCGAGGCAGGGTGACCCAAAAAGAAAGAAAATCCCCAAAAAGAAAATACTTTCAACATCATTCAACACTTTCACCTCACTCATACATAATCACTGTTTTTGCAGAGGTGCCCAGAACACAACAGTTTAGAAGAATATATGTATAAAGATACACAAATCCCTCCAAACTGCCAATATCCCAAACCCCTCCTTTAAAGTGCAGGCATTGTACTTCCCATTTCCAGTACTCAAGTCCGGCTATATGAAAATAACTGGTTTCCCTGAATCCCTTCACTAAATATTACCCTGCTCACACTCCAACAGCTCATCAGGTCCCAAATACCATTCGTCTCCATTCACTCCTATCTAATACACTCACGCATGCTTGCTGGAAGTCCAAGTCCCTCGCCCACAAAAACCTCCTTTACCCCATCCCTCCAACCTTTTCGAGGACAACCCCTACCCCGCCTTCCTTCCCCTACAGATTTATATGCTCTCCATGTCATTCTACTGTGATCCATTCTCTCTAAATGACCAAACCATGTCAACAACCCCTCTTCAGCCCTCTGACTAATACTTTTATTAACTCCACACCTTCTCATAATTTCCACATTCCAAATTCTCTGCATAATATTTACACCACCGCCTTCAACCGCCTCCTCACTGCAGCATTTACAACCCAAGCTTCACATCCATATAAGAGTGTTGATACCACTATACTTTCATACATTCCCTTCTTTGCCTCCACTGATAATGTTTTTTGTCTCCACATATACCTCAATTCATAGTTTGGAAGTTAGGAGGAGGTGCAGGATTACCAAAACTGTTGTCCAGAGGGCTGAGGAAGGGTTGTTGAGGTGGTTCGGACATGTAGAGAGAATGGAGCGAAACAGAATGACTTCAAGAGTGTATCAGTCTGTAGTGGAAGAAGGCAGGGTAGGGGTCGGCCTAGGAAAGGTTGGAGGGAGGGGATAAAGGAGGTTTTATGTGCGAGGGGCTTGGACTTCCAGCGGGCATGCGTGAGCGTGTTTGATAGGAGTGAATGGAAACAAATGGTTTTTAATACTTGACGTGCTGTTGGAGTGCGAGAAAAGTAACATTTATGAAGGGATTCAAGGAAACCACCTTTCCGGACTTGAGTCCTGGAGATGGGAAGTACAGTGCCTGCACTCTGAAGGAGGGGTGTTAATGTTGCAGTTTAAAAACTGTAGTGTAAAGCACCCTTCTGGCAAGACAGTGATGGAGTGAATGATGGTGAAAGTTTTCTTTTTCAGGCCACCATGCCTTGGTGGGAATCGGCCAGTGTGTTAATAAAAAAATAAATAAATAATATACCTCAATGCACAACTCACCTTTTTTCTTTCATCAATTCTATGGTTAACCTCAACCTTCATACAACTATCTGCTGACACATCAACTCCCAAATATCTGAAAACATTCACTTCTTCTATACTCCCTCCCTCCAATGTGATAAACAATTTTTCTTGAACTAAATCGTTTGATACCCTCATCACCTTACTATTATCTATGTTCACTTTCAACTTTCTACCTTTACACACTCCCAAACTCGTCCACTAACCTTTGCAACTTTTCTTTAGAATCTCCCATAAGCACAGTATCATCAGCAAACAGTAACTGTGTCAATTCCCATTTTGTATTTGATTCCCCATAATTTAATCCCACCCCTCTCCACAACCTAGTATTTACTTCTTTTACAATCCCATCTATAAATATATTAAGCAACCATGGTGATATTACACATCCCTGACTAAGACCCACCTGTACCGAGAAGTAGTCTCCCTCTCTTCTACACACCCTAACCTGAGCCTCACTATCCTCATAAAAACTCTATACAGCATTTAGTAACTTACTACCTATTCCATATACAGTGGAACCTCTACTTGCAAGCATGTCCACATGCGAGTTTTTCTAAATACAGTGGTCCCTCAATTATCTTCCTTAATCCGTTCCTGGAAGTGGGACTATTATTGAAATAGACGATTTTTTAATAAATTTTCCCCATAAGAAATAATGTAAATCCAATTAATTCATTCCAGACACCCAGAAGTATCAACAACAATTTTTTTTTTACCTAAAAGATAGATTTACATGCACAAAAGAATGAACTTTCAACATGACAGTTACCTTTATTGATGGCTGTTGTTGATGAATGGAAGACAGGGAGGAGGAGAGAAGGAAGAGAGGTTATTGAGGAAATGGTATGGTGATACTGACAAGATGTGGAAAAAGACACTTATGTACAGTTCAGGACATTTATTAAAGGAAATGTTTCGCCACGAGTGGCTTCTTCAGTCCTAATGTTTTTTTTAGTCACTTTTTATTGTGTGTGCAATTAGTGTATATTCCAATTACTTTTCTGCAAGTACCAAAACTATCTTTTGCTAGCTAGTACCGACTACCTCATTTTTTTTTTACTTTTTATTGTGCAATAAACTGCTCAACTTATTTAATATTACAAATCAGATCTTACTCCTAAACCAATATTATTTCATAGTGATTATCTGTCCATTTAACTTTGTTTACCATTACTTAATTGTAGTCTCTTATATATTTTTTTCCTTTATTTTAGCTTTATATAACTACCTTAGTTCATATATTCACAATCGTTAAAATAATCAAGGTGCTATTTTCAGGTGCTAAAGTTAATAAGTTCACTATTTTGCCATTATATTCCAAAGCTCATTTATTTGATTACCACTTTATTGTTCACCACAACTTATATTAGTCCCTTATATATTATAATTTTATATTATAATTCTAACTTTAAAGAATTACCTTTAAAGTACTACCTACTATCATATTCCCAAGCTCCATTATTTGATCATCACTTTATTTGTTCACCACAAATTATTTTAGTCCCTTTTATATTGTCTCCTTTATTTTAGCTTTAAAAAACTACCTTAGCTCATTATTTTTTACATTTGTTAAATAATTCAGGTGCTATTTTTTTAGCTTTAGAATATTTACTTTGTTTTATACTTAATTCTAACTATAGATTCACTACAAATCTTATGATTACAAGCATTGATCCTGATACCAACCTCTTATTTAATGACTTAAATGATTCAAACAGTTACTGTAATTACTACACAGCAGAACAATCAAAGGCACTTCTCAGAGCCAACAACAACATAACTATCTTTAACTACAATATCAGATCTTTAAGCAAGCATTACGATGACCTCCTAGCATTACTAAATTCCTTGCATGCCAATATGTCCATCATTACACTAACTGAAACCTGGCTAAAGCCTGATACTACAGATGTCTATGCCATTCCTGGTTACACAGCCATACACAACTGTAGGCCAGACCAACAAGGGGGTGGCACAGCTATATACTACTCAGACCAACTAGAATGTATCACTAATACTTGCACAAGGGATGAACATGGGGAATATATAATAGCTAAATTCAAATCCAAATACCTACAAAAACCTCTCACAATGATAAACATCTACAGAGTTCCACAATCAAACATTAGCCAATTTAGTCAAAACGTAGGAAGTATGATAACTGATGCACGCATGAACAAAGATCACTTACTACTCTCAGGTGACTTCAATATAAATCTCCTGCAAGACCAGGACCCACACATTACTGAATTCACAAACACAATGAGTAACTGCATGTTGCTACCAACAGTAACAAAACCTACAAGAGTTACGGAGACTAGTGTTTCCCTACTTGACCACATCTGGACCAACACCATACCCCCTTTAAAATCAGGCATAATTACAGATAATACCACAGACCACTACCCTACTTTCCTCATAACAACTCTTGGTAAAATACCCCAAGACACTACTAAAGTCACCTTCAGACTTCACAATGAGGCAGCCATTAATAACTTCACAACAGCAGTAACAAACATTGACTGGCACACTGAGCTAGAAATCTATACAGATATTGACGAATGTTTTAATAATTTTCTAAAAAAGACCCAATACCTCTATAACAAGCACTGCCCTAAAAAAAATAAACAGATGACAGCTAAGAGACTGAACAGTCCCTGGCTAACACCCAGCATTCTCAAATCCATAAATACAAAACACCGATATGAAAAACAGTACAGAATGGGTCACATAACCAGAGACCAAACAAAACGTTACTCGTCAATCCTAACCAGCCTGATAAGAAGGGCAAAAAAGATATCACGAAATAGCGAAATAAAATTAGCAAAATCAGATGAACCCCAACTCCCACCAACAGAAACAGCAAACAGACTCAATGATTTCTTCTCCACTATAGGACAAAACCTTGCCAATAAAATCCCAAGCTCAGATACCCCACCAAATGACTACCTCACTGGCAACTACCCAAACACACTGTTCCTAGCTCCGACTAACCCATACGAAGTCTCCCTTATTATCAACGCACTAAAAAACAAGGCAGGAGATTTAAATACCTTACCACCCTTTATATACAAAAAAGTGTCACAAGTACTATCTGCAACACTCTTTAACAAATCCATTGAATCCTCCACCTTCCCTACAGTTCTCAAAATAGCAAGGGTCACCCCGATCCATAAAGGAGGAGACCAAACAGAGTTGAATAACTATAGGCCAATATCCAATTTACACCCTCTCTCAAAAATCTTCGAAAAATTAATTCATAAACGAATCTACTCCTACCTCATCTCCCAAAACATTCTCAACCCCTGCCAATTTGGATTCAGGCCTAATAAAAATACTAATGATGCTATTATACACATGCTAGAACATATATACACTGCAATAGAGAAAAAAGAAGTCCCACTGGGGATCTTCATTGACTTACGTAAAGCTTTTGATACAGTTGACCATGACTTGCTCCACGTAAAATTGTCATACTATGGTATTAGAGGGCACTCCCTCAACTACCTCAAGTCATACCTCAGCAACAGAAGCCAATATGTGTACGCAAATGGGGCAAGCTCTTCCGCACAACCAATTACAGTTGGTGTCCCACAGGGAAGTGTCCTTGGCCCTCTTCTCTTTCTCCTATACATAAATGACCTACCAAATGCTTCGCAATTACTCAAACCCACACTTTTTGCAGATGACACTACATACGTCTTCTCTCACCCGAGCCCAGTCACGCTAGCCAATACTGTAAACACCGAATTACAGAAAATATCTACCTGGATGAGGACTAACAAACTTACACTAAACATTGACAAAACCTACTTCATTCAGTTTGGTAACCGAGCTACAGATGTACCTCTTAACATAATGATAAACAGATCACCTATCACAAAGCTAACAGAGGGAAAATTCTTAGGAATCCACCTTGATAATAGACTCAAATTTCATACACATATACAACAAATTTCTAAGAAAATTTCCAAGACTGTAGGCATACTATCGAAGATACGGTACTATGCTCCACAGTCAGCCCTCCTGGCCCTTTATCACTCTCTTATTTACCCCTATCTCACCTATGGAATTTGTGCATGGGGCTCAACAACAATTAACCATCTCAGACCACTAATTACCCAACAAAAGGCTGCAGTTAGAATGATAACAAATTCTCACTACAGGCACCACACTCCACCAATATTCAAAACACTCAACCTACTCACCATACAAAACATCCATACTTATTATTGCACCTATTACATACATAGAACACTTAACTCTGATATTAACCCTCCCCTCAAACATCTCCTTGCCAACCTCAACAGAACACATGACCATAACACAAGGCACAGATCACTCTTTGATGTTCCTCGTGTCCATCTCACGCTATGCAAAAACTCAATGCACATAAAAGGCCCTAAAATCTGGAATTCATTACCTGTAAATATAAAAGAAACACCACCTGTTTATAAATTCAAGTCTCTTCTCAAAGATCACTTACTCACTCAAAACCAAATAAATACTGAATAACTGAACCTTATAAATTGTATATCTTAAATGTTACTCACATTTATATCACACAAATGTTAAACCTAGGACCCAATCTAACTTTGTTATTTTTTTAAATACACTACCTAACAGAATACTCCATTCGACTGAATGTACAGCAATGCATGCAGCCATATGACCTGTCTTTGTAATACTCATTTGTGCTTTATAGTTATCTGTTTACAATAATGTTTTATCACTGATTTCATCATTGCTTAGTTAATCTTAAGTTAATTTTAAGCCAGCCCATAATGCTATGCATATAAGTGGCTTTGGCATGCTGCTCTTACCTGTATTTTTTTGTACCTCTGTATGTTTGCTAAAATTACTAAATAAAAAAAATAAATAAATAAAATAATACAGAGAAAACTAAGAAAAACGCATATATATAGTGGCAGGAGTCAAGTGAAGTGACGAGTGGGTAGAGGTGGCGGCGGCGGCGGCAGCAGCAGCAGCAGCAGCAGCAGCAGAACTAAGGAAGTGATTTTAGAGAGGAACCTTCTGACATCATGTAACAGCAGTTCCCAGGATGGGTAATATCCTCATGATTAGTAATTTTGAAATACTGTAACTACCGGATTTTTGCTTTATAGTGTTACTGACAGTGATTAGTGCAGCTTCAATGCATTTTCTCTGTCTTAAGTCGTCTTCTTTAATCACTAATTTAGCTTCATTGAATTTCATGAGGTGTCCAACATCGTCCCTATGTTGAACACATGCATTTCTGCGGTCATCATATCTGCAAGCATTTTTGTGTTCTGTGATCCTAATGTCCAGAGATCTGGCTATTTTCCCTACATATACTTTGTCACACAACCCACATGGTATAGTGTAAATTCCTGCACTTGTGCCAGAATCATGCTTAGGTTTTTGTATTAGGTTCCTAATAGTAGTTGAAGAGCTGGTAGATATTTTAGCCAGTTTTCTGTCAAACATTTTTGAAACATTAGTGGCAACGTTGCTGACTGGTAAAACAATGCAACTTGGAGGCTTTTCTTCAACTTGACTGGTGTTGGTCTTGCTGAGGATGTGTGTCGCACGTTTCCTGCAGTCACGTATGAAGTGTAGGGGAAAGTGTAGCGAACTAAAAGAGTTGGTGATGTATGTGCATTCTTCTTCGAGGAACTGCGGACTGGAAATTCTGTAGGCTCTCAGAAAGAAGCCAATAACTACCCCTCTTTTAGTTCTTGTGTCATGGTGAGAGAAGAAATGTAGAAGATCGTTCTTGTAGGTAGGTTTCCGGTAGACTTTAAAAGAAAGTCTGTTTTCCCCGTGCGTAGGAGAACGTCGAGAAAAGATATTTGGTTGTCCTTCTCCTCCTCTAGTGTAAATTTAATAGTAGGTTCCAGAGTGTTGATGGTGCTGAGGATGTCATGTATGTCTAGATTTTTGGGTACAATGACCAAAATATCATCAACGTACCGCATCCATGTAACTGAACGAGGGATGTTACTGAGGATCCGTCTGGATTCCAGGTCCTCCATATATAAATTGGCACGAACTGCACTAAGGGGGGATCCCATGGCTAGTCCGAAGAGTTGTTTGTACTTCTTGTCCTCAAACCTAAAACAGTTATAACAAACACAAAGTTCGACAAGGCTCACAAAATCTTGGCGGAGTACAGGTAACTCTGTATCATCGTTAATCACCCTGCGAAGAAGATCAATGGCTTGATCAACTGGGACATTGGTGAATAAGGCAGTCACGTCAAAACTTGCAAGCTTCTTATCACTCATGTCGAGATCCCTGATACGGTTAAGGTCACCCGAATGCTTTAGGTGAGCCAGACTGATTGTACCCAGGAGCTTAGACAAATATTTCGCCAAAACTCCTGCCAGACTGTGTGGGGCGCTGCCGATTCCAGATGTAATGGGTCTCATAGGCACATTTGGTTTGTGGGTCTTTGGTAAACCATAAAATCTTGCTGACTTGGGGTTGGTAGGGATGAGGCACAAGAGCTCTTTACCTTCTTCTGATTTCCTGAGTATGCTGCGGGTCTTACTGAGAAAAGAATCTGTTTCTTTTTTCCATGCATGTTTGGGGATGGAAACGTATATGTTGGCGTCGTTCAATAAATCTTGCATCTTACTAACGTAGTCTGTACTGTTGAGGATGACCACTCCTCCTCCTTTGTCTGCTGTGGTGATGAGAATATCATTATTAGCGGCCAAGTTTTTGAATGCCTGGATGTAGCGACGAGGAATGACTGGACGACTAGGTTCAGAAACTGCAGCTGCAATAAGTCCTTGTATGAAATCTTTGTTAAATTCAGAGTCACCTAAGTCATGGTTTTTGATCACTGTATCTAACTCGCATTTAGGCTTCCATATGCCAGTAGCAAACTTGAGACCTAAGCTGAGTGCTTCGGATTCTGTATCACTGAGAACATAAGAAGAAAGATTATTGATGATGTCAGTTCTACCAATGTCTTTCCATTTGCTGTGTTGACAGAGAGAGGAAAGTTTTCTTGAGAGCCGTAGTTTCTGCTGTATGTGTTCAACATAGGGACGATGTTGGACACCTCATGAAATTCAATGAAGCTAAATTAGTGATTAAAGAAGACGACTTAAGACGGAGAAAATGCATTGAAGCTGCACTAATCACTGTCAGTAACACTATAAAGCAAAAATCCGGTAGTTACAGTATTTCAAAATTACTAATCAAGAGGATATTACCCATCCTGGGAACTGCTGTTACATGATGTCAGCAGGTTCCTCTCTAAAATCACTTCCTTAGTTCAACTACTACTACTACTACTACTACCACCTCTACCCACTCGTCACTTCACCTGACTCCTGCCACTATATATATGCGTTTTTCTTAGTTTTCTCTGTATTAGGACTGAAGAAGCCACTCGTGGCGAAACGTTTCCTTTAATAAATGTCCTGAACTGTACATAAGTGTCTTTTTCCACAGAGAGGTTATTGTTTGGAAGGGGAATCCCCCTCCATAAGGACTCTAGGTCACTTCAGGGGTCACTTCCCTAGCATAAATATAGATTTACATGCAGAAAAAATGCCAAATAAATGTAAAGCACTAATAAAATGTATAAATGAACATTGGTAATAGGGGTAGTTGATGAGTGGAATGGTCTGCCTAGTAGGGTGATCGAAGCTAAAACTTTGGTAATAGGGGTAGTTGATGAGTGGGACAGTCTGCCTAGTAGGGTGATCGAAGCTAAAACATTGGGTAGTTTCAAATTTAGGTTGGATAAATACATGAGTGAGAGGGGTTGGATTTGAGTCGGACTTGCACCTGAGCTTATCGCTTGGGTAGCATTTGTTGTGTTAGTGGGTTGGATTTGTGAAGGACCGGCCTATTATGGACCAGCAGGCCTACTGCACTGTTCCTACTTTCTTAAGTTCTTATTTAACATCACACTTACCAGTAGGGTGATCGAGGCTAGGACCTTGGGTAGCTTTAAGAAAAGACTGGACAAATATATGAGTTGGAGGAGCTGAGTTTGATTTGTGTCATTGGGTATGGGAGTAAATTTTTGGGTAGCTTTGGGTAGATTCTTGGGTAGCTTTGGGTAGAGGTCATTTTGATAAGGACCTGCCTTGTATGGGCCAGTAGACCTGCAGTGTTCTTCCATTGTTATGTTCTTAGTGGGAAGGATTGTAAAGGACCTGCCTAGTATGGGCCAGCAGGTCTATTGCAGTGTTCCTCCTTTCTTATGTTCTTATTGGAGATTTGTTTGTGTGAGGGAGGGATGGCAAGTTTATTGTTGGAGAATATGACACTAATATCAACTCTATGGCTTATTTATCTATCGCAATTCAACTAATATGACATAATAAACAATATTAATAACATAGAAACATGGAATATACTCTAGAATGAATAAAATAAGTCATTATGTATGCCACAAGAGGTGTTGTGTTGTGTTGTTGTTGGGTATATAAGGGCCACTGAGAGTAAGCCATCCATAATGGTGGTGAAGCAGCAGCTGAGGCGGCGGTGTTTTCTGTAGCGCTATATAACTCCAACAACATTGGAGGAGTTGATAGAATCGCTGAATCACTAAAGAAGGAACCCTCTACCACCATCACTATGACCTTCTACCACTATTACAACTGTTACCACCATCACTACTACCTTCTACCACCATCACTACCACCACCAACCACTATCACAACTGCTTCCACTCTACCACCACCACCTTTGTATTTTTCTACAAACTTTTTCATAAATTGTGTGTTTCTCACATTCTTTACCAAAGAACTGGCACTAGAAGCTTTCTTTGGAGCCATGGTAGCTTATTTAGCACTTGCAAGCACTAAAATCAATGGAATATTATGAAATATTTCGTAGGAGCATGTGAGGGGACCGTCGCTCACTGGTAAACAATGGCACACTGGCTGGGAAGGCAGGCCCAGGTGGCTCAGAGCATGAGTACCCGTCCCAGACGAAGGACGATTAGCGAGTTAACGGACCATTTGCAAGTCAATGTTTACCTGGAGTTTACCTGGAGAGAGTTCCGAGGGTCAACGCCCCCGCGGCCCGGTCTGTGACCAGGCGAAATAACGGGACTATTTCTGAAATGGACGACTTTCAGGCCGGACAATTATTGAGGGACCTCTGTACAGGTACGAGCAGTCGGTGGGTCGATTTTTTGCTTCCATACGCGAGCAAAATTTCCACAAGCGAGCAGACCTCAAGGCAGGTTCCTTGACACTGGTGAGGGGCTCTTGCTCTTGATCTCGGGAATTGTATCTCATTTGTTTGTTGGACTATCTTATTTGAACTTGGGCAATGTATGATGGAAAGATGCTTCTTAAGAGTGTTGATGATGAGTGAGACTTCTGTTGGGTTGGTAGGAGCTAGGAATTGTGTATTCAGGTAGGTGCTCATGAGGCAGTCTGATGGACGGGTGTTTGAGCTTTCCTATGGTGGAGAAGAAAACATTGAGCGTTTGCTGTTTCAGTTGGTGGGAGTAGGGGTTCATCTGATTTTGTTAATTTGATTATTTTGTTTTTGGAATTTCAGATAGAGTTTTCCAGGTCTTTTTCATATCACCTTTGATGTTATATAATCTGTTTTCATAATAAAATTTTTTAGACCTTCAAGCCTTTATCTCGGTAAGTACTGATCACAATTTTTTTTTCTTTTAAAACACAAAAATATTCTTAAGATTTTGGAAAGAAAAAATAATTGTTTTTTTTTTCATATATTTTTCGACATTGAGAGTGAGTTTAGAATCAAGGGTCTTGACAGTGAAAGGGTTAATGATCCAAGTCAGGCCAAAATATCGTCACAAGTTTCAGTCTCGTAAGTGCTGGTTATCTGTGTATTAAAAATTCAATGATTTGGTATCACTAGTTTTTGACGTGATGTTGGAGTGTGAGCAAAATAACAGTTATGAAGGGATTCAGGGAAACCGGCAGGCCGGACTTGAGTCCTGGAGATGGGAAGTACAGTGCCTGCACTCTGAAGGAGGGGTGTTAATGTTGCAGTTTTATAACTGTAGTGTAAGCATGCCTCTGGCAAGACAGTGATGGAGTGAATGATGATAAATGTTTTTCGTTTTCAGGCCACCCTACCTTGGTGGGAAACGGCCAATATGTTAATAAAAAAACACGTTTTTGTTGTGGTACATCACCTGTCACTCGTTTTAAGAGTTATACTTATACACTCATAGCTCAGCCTGAGTCCAGACATCCTTGTTGGTGACCTGATACACTAAGATACTGATAAGTGTCCTGCATGACTACATAACCACTTGACTGATCTGGAACTTACAGCTTTCCTGGTGATATGTTGTAGCACTTCTCCAAGATGCTACTGTGCTAGGCTTTGTGAAAGAGAAAGTGTTACTTTTAATGTTAAGAATCATGTTTCCTTGCAAGGTTTCAGGTACATCTTGCTACTTCTACTTACACTTAGGTCACACTACTTATGCATGTACAAGCATATATATACACACACCCCTCTGGGTTTTCTTCTATTTTCTTACTAGTTCTTGTTCTTGTTTACTTCCTCTTATCTCCATGGAAAAGTGGAACGGAATTCTTCCTCCGTAAGCCATGTGTGTCATGAAAGGCCACTAACATGCCAGGAGCAAGGGGCTAGTAACCCTTTCTCCTGTATACATTACTAAAGTTAAAAAGAGAAACTTTTATTTTTCTTTGTGGGCCACCCTGCTTCAGTGGGATGCGGTCAGTTGTTGAAGGAACAATCATGTTTCCTACATTTTTTCCATTAGTTATGGGTGAGAAACCCCACATAAAAGTAAGACTAGTGATTGCAGTTAGTACTCATACCTAAGGCTGACACTGCAGGATCTTGTGAAGTGTTGCTCAGGAATGATGGACTCTCACTACTGGCAGCACAACTGCTGCCAGTGTTCACTGTCCTAGTCAACAGACCTTCACTTTCTAAATGTTGCATGTACAGCGATTTCTTTTCTGCTCCAGGGACTGAACTTCTTGTGCTAGTCTGTAAAACCAGAGACAATATTTAGTGTCAATCATCCCTCAACTGATTATTAACTGTATACAAGAGTCAACCAGAAATACAAATGATTTTGATTGGTTTTAGGATTGGAAGTAGCAGAAATATTCAATTTTTAACAATTTTCCTGAGAAACGGTAAGGCTCCCCTACTTCCCACAATCTGTTTTATTGGTTTTTACTAGGTCTGCTTCAATTACTGGGATGGCCTAAACCATGACTAATCATTCTTGGTTATATTTTATTATTTGAAAAATAGGGTAAAACATCCATATTTTTATGTGATGACAGACTGAAAATGGAAGGCAAGTGTAACAGACAGTGGAACCCCGAGTTTCATACTTAACCCATTCCAGGAGCTAGTCGAAGTGTACTAAAGTTGGAGCAATATTTCCCATAAGAAATAATGTAAATCCAATTAATCCGTTCCAGACACCCAAAAATATTAACAAAAAATACATTTTATATATTAATTATAGTTTTACATACACACAACAAACATAAATAGCACTTAAATTAGTAATGGAAAAATAAACATTTAAAATAAAATTTTTTACTTACCTTTATTGAAGACTGTTGATGGCATCTGGAAGATAGGGAGGAGGAGTGAGGAGGGCTTAGTGTTTGGAATTGAAATCCCCTTCCATAAAGCCTTAAGGTAACAAGTCCTTATCTAGGTTTACTTCCCTTCTTTGTCTTTTAATGTAACTAGAACCAGCTTGAGAGTCACTAGACCCGTCTCACAAAATAACTGTCCACAGTCCTCTGTCTCTGGCACCTCTTAAGACTTCCCTAAAATGGGGCATGGTTCTGTCACTAAACTTGCTGCAGAGATGGCTTGTTTCAGCTTGGTCAGGGTAATATTTTTCAGCAAATGCCTCCACCCTATTCCACATTGCACAAATCTCCTTATTCTGTGAAGAACGCCCCTCATCCACTCCCTCTTCCTCCTCCTATGAAGCAAGTTCCTCAGCTGTGGTCTGATGCTGTTCCAGATGAAGCTCTTGCAGCTCTTCAGTGGTCATCCACCAACTTTTCCACATCCTTGCCACTCGCCTCCAACACCATGGACTTCCCCAATGCCACAATACCTTCCACAACAGGTAGAGGGTCAGCAGGGTCAGGGTCAGCCTCAAACCTTTCAAAATCTCTCTGGAGAACACAATCTGGCCACAATTTTCTCCAAGCAGAGTTCAAAGTCCTGGAAGTCACTCCCTCTCAGGATAGAAGTGATTGCTGATTTGCTTTTGCCATATATCCTGGCAAGCCCCACAAGTCGCACACCACTCTCATATTTTTGCACCATCTCCTTCACTTCTATGGTGTTTCTCACTTTCTTTACCAAGGGGTGCCAGTAGGAAGTTTCTTTGGGCCCATGGTACTTTATTCACAGTCGCCCTTAATAAACAAGCACCAAACGCAATGAATTAATTGTGAAATGTTTGGATGAGCACACAGGTTAGAGTTCACTCAAGCATAAACAAAGCCAGACTGGCTCACGACGCCTACGCAGGGGACGCGGGCAGGTGCAAGCAGGCGGACAGGTCTGGTATGCAGTACTAAACACGGGGGCATAGTACGAAACTCAGTACAAAATTGAGCCGAAAAAAGTGGTCTAAACTCAAAGCATAATATACTCAGGGCATACGAAACTCGGGGTTCCACTGTAGGTTGATTTTACTGCTAAAATGCATGCAGTTCATATTTTTGACTCTTTTTAAATTGGAATTTGTTGAATTTTGTGTAAAACTGGCCAAATTACCGATTCCTGTGCACTTTATATGAGAGTTCTGATAGCTGAATGGGTGATTTCTTGTGCTCAATCAATAGAACCGAAGGATTACCAGTGACAGCTTAGAATTTGGTGGAATTGAAAGTGAAATTTATTTAAAATATGGTAGGAATCAAAGTGGACAAAATCCCTTATGCATAAATTGCTCCCAGTTCATCAACTTTGCACCTGTGTAATTTTTCAAGTTTGCCATCAAATTTCATATTTTTGGTGTCATTACTTCAGAAGATTTTTTATCATTTCAGAAAAAAATCACAACATTGTCAGCATTTTTAATTTTGGGTTCCTGAAAGTGAAAGGGTTAATATTCTTGTTAAATTGTCACATATGTGAGGAACAAACTCTTCAAGATCATTGTGGTAATTTTGGTGTTTCTGATAATTTGTTCCTCTTCCATCAGACTGAGTACAGTATAATGCCCTACTAAAAAACCTGTTCAACTGGCAAACAGGGAGCAACACTGTACAGTAACAATCCCAAGATTCAGCTTATTGAGATACAGTGTATTGAACACAATCTTCAGAATTTGTCAATAACCCACACTTAGGAAAGGAACCTTATGATGATGTTTTGGTCAATCTAGGACCATTATTGAATCATAACACTCAATGACGACCAAAACATTGTCATAAGGTTGCAACCCTAAGCATGCATTGTTAGCGAGTTGTTCCAGCATCTTACGTATTGTGATTTTTGTTTTTACTTTCAATCTCTGAAAGTCTCACATCAGTGTAAGGAAGCATCAAAGTATCTTCCAAAAACCTACTGGCACAAGAAGACAAAATGGAGAATCACTACAGTACCAACCATCGGCAATGGTATTTTTTTTTCAACTTGTCAGTTGTCTTCCACCAAGGCAGGGTGACCCAAAAAAGAAAAATACTTTGTCATATTCATGAGTTACTGCTAAACCCATTAAGGGGTCACAAAGCACCAGGTTGTGATCTAAGAGAAGACAATGATACCTGGGAGTAAGGGTCTGTTACACAAACCCAGGTAAGTCTGTTTAGCATGTGATGATTATTGACTGTGCAGTTAAGTATTCTGTATGCTTAACAATTACCATATACCACGGTGAGTTGCAGGCCATCGAGCCTACAAAAGTAAGTTTTGTCAGCAATCAGTTTATGAGACATGCTGACATAATACCCCCTAGGGGTAATTTATACCCATAACAAATTTTTTATTCCAGCCCACTGAGAAATGGATACGACAGCTTCTCGAGACATCACCTGCAGGGATGGCTGTGTAGGCAAAAGCTGTCTATCAACAACTAACACCCAGGTACCCATTTTACTTATGGGTGAACATAGACAACCGATGTAAGGAAACACATCCAATGTTTCCACCCCTTCACCAGGAATTGAACCTGGACCCTGAACGTGTGAGGCGAGAGCTTTTGCCACCAGGCCATGGAGCACCCAGAACTAATGCTCTTGTCTTCATCAGCGGCACCTGCTGTGACCCTACTAATTCCATCCCACAGCTCCAGCAGCTTTCACAGTAAACCTATCCTCACTTCCCTCAAAGTCATATATTGTATAAACTCAATTTAAGTTGTAATAACCAAGTGTAAATGAATAAACAGAAAAAATGGATGGAGGGATCAAACCATGGGCCTGGTAATGCAGGTCTAGCACAATACCACTGAGCTATGGGGCTTGGATCCCCCATCAATCTTTGAGTACATACTTTTATGTTTCAAGCTTATCTAATTTTATAAAAATTTCCTTTAACACATACCAAATTATGCAGTCTGTGAACCTTGGGAAAGCCAGTGGGAGTAGGCGAAGGCTTCCATTCCAGGAGACTAATGTTGGCTGGCACTGTACGCTCAATGATGTTTCCCAGAACTGCAACTTTCTCCTTACGTGAGGCTGGAAGTTACAAACATCATTACTGAAGTTACAACACCATTATATGTAGTTGGTGTCTTGTAGGCCTATCATGATCAAAGCATGGATTATGCACAAGTGCTTCTCAAACTTAGCCACCGTCACTAATAAATCTTTTATGCCAGGTACAGTAGCAAGAATGTGTAGTCGGTTCACCACAGACATTAACAAGGTTTTCACAACATACAATAAAACTAACAAAAAACTCACAAATATCAACATGACTTAAATGTAGACATTGTATAATATAATACAGTGAACCCCCAACTTACGATATTAATTCATTCCAGAAGTCTGTTCGGGTGCCGTTACCGAACGAATTTGTTCCTATAAGGAATATTGTAAATTAGATTAGTCTGTTTCAGACCCCCAAAAATACACTTACAAAAGCACTTACAAAAATACACTTACATAACTGTTCGAGTTGGGAGCTGATCGTAAGTCGGGGGTCCACTGTACTTTAGAAAAGACTAGTCTTCTAGTGCAGAACTGACAAGATAAGACTAGTGGAATAGCTCAGGAGCTCTCAAGATAAGATTAGTGAAATAGCTCAGATGCTTTCAAGAAGTTTTTATGTATTATTTCTGGTTTAATTCTGATAAATCACCAGTCACTGTACTCTGATAAATCACCACCTGTCACTGTACTCTGATAAATCACCACCTGTCACTGTACTCTGATGAACCACGACCTGTCACTGTACTATGATGAACCACGACCTGTCACTGTACTCTGATGAATCACCATCTGTCACTGTACTCTGATAAATCACCTGTCACTGTACTCTGATAAATCACCACCTGTCACTGTACTCTGATAAATCACCACCTGTCACTGTACTCTGATGAACCACGACCTGTCACTGTACTATGATGAACCACGACCTGTCACTGTACTCTGATGAATCACCATCTGTCACTGTACTCTGATAAATCACCTGTCACTGTACTCTGATAAATCACCACCTGTCACTGTACTCTGATGAACCACCACCTGTCACTGTACTCTCATGAATCACCATCTGTCACTGTACTCTGATGAATCACCATCTGTCACTGTACTCTGATGAATCACCGCCTGTCACTGTACTCTGATGAACCACTCTGCAACACCATCACCTCATCCTACGAATCCCAACCATCCACCTCAGCCCACAAACTCAACCATCCACCTCAGCCCACAAACTCCACCATCCACCTCAGCCCACAAACTCCACCATCTGCCTCAGCCCACAAACTCCACCATCCACCTCAGCCTACAAACCAGCCATCCACCTCATCAATCATCCAGGGCCCAGTAGAGCCACATCTATCTACTCCACTGACCTCAAGTCACTTAGTCAACAAAAACCTGAATTTAAGCTACATAATATTCACTTTCTTTTTTAACTTAATTAGGTTAAGTTAGATCATCCTGTATCATACAATAATAACATTCTCTAATGTGCCAAAAACATCTGTATGTCTTAAAATCATTGTGTAATGCTTGGCTTATTATTTTAGGTGAATTATGAATTTAAAAGGAAAATTGATTGATTCTTTTTGAGGGATCATGGAACGCAACCCAATATTTAATTATAAAAAAGTTCGCTCTATGTTTAGCCCCATTTTTCTGGAATGTAACCCCTCAAGAAAGGTGGGCCTATTGTACTAGTGAAATGGCAAAGATTTTGGTTAGTCTAGGTCAGAAATCTTCTGAAACAGACCTCAATGTGGCAGAAATGGTCAATTTCAGACAATTTTCTTGGGGAAGGATACAGCCCTATCCCTGCATGATTTTCCTGGGAAAGGGATGTATAGAGTAAGGCCTCCCCTTACCCTGTAACTGTTTTACATTTTTTTACTAGGTCTACATCACTTACTGGGCTGGCCTACATCATGACCTAGCAGTGCAGAGTGCAGCTTCAGTGCTCTCACTCTATCCTCATCTGAAGGATTTCTGATTCATGGGATAAACTTCAACATCTTTTACATTGTATTTATATCCATTCTGTAATACTGAAACAAGAACTGTGCAGCATAATCTAAATGAAGCCTTACGAAAGATATATAAAGTTGAAGTATAACCTGAGGACTATTATTTATCCTTCTTCATATGAAGCCAAGAATTCTATAAGCTTAATTGTGAACACTTATGCACTGTTGTCTTGGCTTTAGATTACTGCTAACCAGGACTCCGACATCTTTTAAAAGCTGAGAATAATTGAGATCTACATTATTTAGTTTATAAGTACTATGGTTATTTTCTCTTCCCAGGATTAGAACCTTACATTTGTCTACATAAAATTCCATCTGCCACTTCTCCAATCATTGTACCAACTTATCCAGACCCTCCTGTAGCACTCTAATCCTCATCAGAACTTATCTGATGGCTTATTTTAGTGTCATCGACAAACTTGCTGATTTGTGCTATTTAATCACTCAACTATGTCATTTATGTACATTGTGAACAATAAAGGGCCCAATAACGACCCCTGTGGAACATCAGTTATGAAGCGTTCCCATTCTGAGTTATCCCTATTTATGCAAACTTGCTGTGGTCTATTATTCAACCACACTTCGATCCAGGAGAAAACTTCCCCTGCAATATCATGATCTACCACCTTCAAATACCTTGGTGAATAAAGTTAGCAAATTCACAAAGCTAAAAAGTCCCTTGTGAAACTGTCCTGAAACTCATTTATAAATATATATCATTCAAGGTGGCTTTAAATTTCTTCAGCAGTTATTGATTCTATCAATTTTCCTACAATGGACATTAGCCTATATGATCTATAATTTGAATCTAGTGACTTATCTCCCACTTTGTAGATTTGCCATTTTCCACTTATCTAGTATAATGCTTGTTTGTAGTGATCTGCTGAAAAGACTAGTTCATCAGGGTTAGGTGATTTGTTTTGTTTTAATCAATCTATTTGAGATAAAGAATCACACACAAAGTGGGAGTTGTCAGAGCTGCTCTTTGCTGATGACACTGTGCTCTTGGGAGATTCTGAAGAGAAGTTGCAGAGATTGGTGGATGAATTTGGTAGGGTGTGCAAAAGAAGAAAATTAAAGGTGAATACAGGAAAGAGTAAGGTTATGAGGATAACAAAAAGATTAGGTGATGAAAGATTGAATATCAGATTGGAGGGAGAGAGTATGGAGGAGGTGAACGTATTCAGATATTTGGGAGTGGACGTGTCAGCGGATGGGTCTATGAAAGATGAGGTGAATCATAGAATTGATGAGGGAAAAAGAGTGAGTGGTGCACTTAGGAGTCTGTGGAGACAAAGAACTTTGTCCTTGGAGGCAAAGAGGGGAATGTATGAGAGTATAGTTTTACCAACGCTCTTATATGGGTGTGAAGCGTGGGTGATGAATGTTGCAGCGAGGAGAAGGCTGGAGGCAGTGGAGATGTCGTGTCTGAGGGCAATGTGTGGTGTGAATATAATGCAGAGAATTCGTAGTTTGGAAGTTAGGAGGAGGTGCGGGATTACCAAAACTGTTGTCCAGAGGGCTGAGGAAGGGTTGTTGAGGTGGTTCGGACATGTAGAGAGAATGGAGCGAAACAGAATGACTTCAAGAGTGTATCAGTCTGTAGTGGAAGGAAGGCGGGGTAGGGGTCGGCCTAGGAAGGGTTGGAGGGAGGGGGTAAAGGAGGTTTTGCGTGCGAGGGGCTTGGACTTCCAGCAGGCATGCGTGAGCGTGTTTGATAGGAGTGAATGGAGACAAATGGTTTTTAATACTTGACGTGCTGTTGGAGTGTGAGCAAAGTAACATTTATGAAGGGATTCAGGGAAACCGGCAGGCCGGACTTGAGTCCTGGAGATGGGAAGTACAGTGCCTGCACTCTGAAGGAGGGGTGTTAATGTTGCAGTTTAAAAACTGTAGTGTAAAGCACCCTTCTGGCAAGACAGTGATGGAGTGAATGATGGTGAAAGTTTTTCTTTTTCGGGCCACCCTGCCTTGGTGGGAATCAGCCAGTGTGATAATAATAAAAAACAATCTATTTGACCGAGAGCCATGTCACTAGTGACTGATCTTGCAAAACTTATTTTCATTCTGATCTAAGTAATTATTGCTTGCTGGAATTTCACTAGAATCACTAGCATCTTTTGTATTACTGATGCACCTTCAGAAAAAGATTCTCTACCATTTTACAAGATACATATTTGTTTTTCATAGCTGTGGACACAGAGAGGGCTTTCAATTTGGTGGACTGTGGGCTGATTAAGGGTTAAGATAATATCAATATATTGCTGGGTGTTCAGTCACCTGCACCTTATCTGTGTCACTGATTGGCTTTTCCAACAGCAGAAATCCCAAGTAGTGTACAATGATAACAGTTAATGGATTTCAACCCCTAGCAAATGATATCCATGAATAAGTCAACAACTAATTTTTTCAAGTCAAAAACCAATTTCTTGTAAGTCACTAATAACCCGCACATAGGAAAGAGAAGCTTACAAAGACGTTTTGGTCTGACTTGGGCCATTTACAAACTAACAAAAAAGAGAGGGAGCCAGTATATACAGCCTCTACTCCCTAAGCGACATGCTCGTTTACTGATGCCTCGGACTCATGATGGGCTTTCTGACCAGTATACATACCTAAATAATGTATATTAGAGCTGATTTCCTCTATTGTTTATTAAAATATACAGTACACTAGTATACAAACATTTAAAAAATACCAAAAATGTTATAAAAGGTGCAAAGGTGACATTAAAACAATATTAAAGATTGTTGACACAATCCCACTACCATTAATGTACGTATACTCCTCGCTTAGCGACAAATTCATTTACCGATGTGGTCTTAGGAACAGAATTCAAATTCAAATTCAAATTCATTTATTTCCTTGCAAGTAGTACATTGAGATTATATTTTTACAATAATGGGTTGCAGTGCAAAGAGAGCCTCTATTATCTCTAGGCATTATGGGCCAACTTAATTTAATGGCTTACTGACTACTTATCACTAAAAAAATTATCATAGTTGTACAGTAGTTCTATTAATTATAAGTGAATCTAATTTATACAACTCCGTCATTAAGTGAGGAGAGGCTGTATAGGCCAGTTTAAGAGACAGACCAAGGGAGGGAGAAGTAGTAGTGGTAATAATAATAATAATATACGTAATAATAATATCTTTATTTCTACAAGTACATGTACAAGGTATACAGTCCTAGCTGACATCAATGACATATGTACTACAATATAGAAAGTCACTTGTTATGCAGAGTAATTCAGGCAAAGGAGGTCAGTTTTGTCCCAGGTTGCAACCAACACCAGTCGACTAACTCCCAGGTACCCATTTTACTGATGGGGAAAATAGACAACCGGTGTAAAGAAACATGCCCAATGTTTCTACCCTCACTGGGAATTGAGTCCAGACCCATGCCATGTGAAGCAAGAGCTATACCCACCATGCCACAGGACACCATAGTGGTAAGGCTGGTGATAGAAGAAAGTAGCAGTGGTAGAAGAAAGTAGGGAGAGTAGTCTTAGTGGGATGAGACAGTAAGGGAAGGAAAGGGTGAAAGGAGACAAAAATAGTGGGAACAGTAGTAAAGCAGCAGCAGCAGCAGCAGCAGCAGCAGCAGCAGCAGCAGCAGCAGCAGCAGCAGCAGCAGCGGCAGCGGCAGCGGCGGCGGCGGCGGCGGCGGCGGCGGCGGCGGCGGCGGCGGCAGCAGCAGCAGCAGCAGCAGCAGCAGCAGCAGCAGCGGCAGCAGCGGCAGCAGCGGCAGCAGCGGCAGCAGCGGCAGCAGCCGCAGCAGCCGCAGCGGCAGCAGCAGTGGCAGCGGCAGCAGTGGCGGCGGCGGCGGCGGCGGCAGCGGCGGCGGCAGCGGCGGCGGCGGAGGCGGCGGCGGCGGCGGCGGCGGCAGCAGCGGCGGCGGCGGCGGCGGCGGCAGCAGCAGCAGCAGCAGCAGCAGCAGCAGCAGCAGCAGCAGCAGCAGCAGCAGCAGCAGCAGCAGCAGCAGCAGCAGTATTATTATTATTATTATTATTATTATTAGTAGTAGTAGTAGTAGTAGTAGTAGTAGAAGTAGTGGGGTCAGTCCCATCCTTGTTAAGCTCGCATATGTATATACGTACTGGCTTCCTCTCTCTTTTTGTTAGTGTGACTGAAAATAGTCCAAGTCGGACTGAAACACTATCGTAAGCTTCTCTCTCCTCTACCCCACCAAATGACTACCTCACTGGCAACTACCCGAACACACTGTTCCTAGCTCCGACTAACCCATACGAAGTCTCCCTTATTATCAACACGCTAAAAAACAAGGCAGGAGATTTAAATACCTTACCACCCTTTATATACAAAAAAGTGTCACAAGTGCTATCACCAATCATTGCAACACTCTTTAACAAATCCATTGAATCCTCCACCTTCCCCACAGTACTCAAAATAGCAAGGGTCACCCCGATCCACAAAGGAGGAGACCAAACAGAGTTGAATAACTATAGGCCAATATCCAACTTACACCCTCTCTCAAAAATCTTCGAAAAATTAATTCATAAACGAATCTACTCCTACCTTATCTCCCAAAACATACTCAACCCCTGCCAATTTGGATTCAGGCCAAATAAAAATACTAATGATGCTATTATACACATGCTAGAACATATATACACTGCAATAGAGAAAAAAGAAGTCCCACTGGGGATCTTCATTGACTTACGTAAAGCTTTTGATACAGTTAACCATGACTTGCTCCACGTAAAATTGTCACACTATGGTATAAGAGGGCACTCCCTCAACTACCTCAAGTCATACCTCAGCAACAGAAGCCAATATGTGTATGCAAATGGGGCAAACTCTTCTGCACAACCAATTACAGTTGGTGTCCCACAGGGAAGTGTCCTTGGCCCTCTTCTCTTTCTCCTATACATAAATGACCTACCAAATGCTTCGCAATTACTCAAACCCACACTATTTGCAGATGACACTACATACGTCTTCTCCCACCCGAGCCCAGTCACGCTAGCCAATACTGTAAATACAGAATTACAGAAAATATCTACCTGGATGAGGACTAACAAACTTACACT
>NC_091353.1:20949376-20954376 GCF_038502225.1 Cherax quadricarinatus
AGTAATGTGAAGGACCTGGGAGTGATAATGTCAAAGGATCTTGCCTTCAAAGACCACAACAATGTATCTACCTCATCCACTAGGAAAATGACAGGATGGATAATGAGAACCTTCAAAACTATGGATGCCAAGCCCATGACGATTCTCTTCAAATCACTTGTGCTCTCTAGGCTGGAATACTGCTGTACACTAACGACCCCCTTCAAGGCTGGTGACACTGCAGACCTGGAGAGTGTACAAAGAACTTTCACAGCACACATAAGTATGATAAGGCACCTAAACTACTGGAAACAGATGAAGGACCTTGATCTGTATTCCCTCGAACACAGGCAAGAGAGATACATGATAATATACACTTGGAAGGTCCTGGAGGAATTAGTACCAAACCTGCACACAAAAATCACTCCCTATGAAAGCAAAAGACTCGGCAGGAGATAAATATTCCCCTGATGAAAAGCAGGGGCGCCATGAGTACACTGAAAGACAACACAATAAGTGTCCGGGACCCCAAGACTGTTTAATTGTCTCCCAGCATACATAAGGGAGATTACCAATAGACCCCTGGCTGTCTTCAAGAAGGTACTGGAGAGGCATCTAAAGTCAGTACCTGACCAACCGGGATGTGGTTCGTACGTCAGCTTGCTTGCGGCCAGCAGTAACAGCCTGGTTGATCAGACCCTGATCCACCATGAGACCTGGTCTCAGGCTAGGCTGCGGGGGTGTTGACCCCTGAAACCCTCTCCAGGTAAACTCAAGGTAAACACCCCCGTGGCCAAGTTAAGTCATCCACTGCCCTTATCACTGCCTACACCACCAACCACACTTTCACCCACCCAGTTGCCCATCATACAATCACTACCCAACCAGACACCCATCATACAATCAACACCCACCCAATCACCCATCCAATCACCATCCACCCAATCGCCCATCCACTCATCACCCTCACTGGGCCACTGACAACTACATCTTTCACTTGCACTACTCTCCTACATCACCAAGCACACACAGCCCCACTCTCACACCTTACTCATGCTTTTACAACCCACATGTGGCCACCCACTACACTCATTACTGCCCACACCAACTTACACACACACACACACACAACCACGTGCACGAGTTACGTCTTCCGTGCTCCGCGAATGTAAGTGCTTTTGAGGGCTATCCAAGTGTACTGCAAGGGTTGCTAAGTGTGACAGGGAAGTGAACAATCCTTGAAGCAATTTACAATTTGCCCTGAGACACATAAGTGTGGGGAGAGCCACAACTTTATAAGTGAACTAGAAAGTGGTACTTGGTGGCACATTCAGAGTGGGCAGGCCTAGTGTGCTCCAGGCAATGTTGCCACATGTCTCCCAAGAAAGATAATAAAGTGAAACAAATGTGTGACCAGTGAAAGAAATACAGTCCTCCTCACTCCCCATATTCCCCCCTCAATCATCCTCCCCACCCCTCTCCCATTTAGCAACTGTCTCCAGCTTCCTCCTCTACCTCTGTCCCCAACACTCGAACAAACACACCACAAAACAAATACACAGAATTACATAAGTTTTTCATTCTGTGGCAACCAAAAAAAAAATATATGGGTTTCCAGAGAGCAGAAAGAAAAACCATGGGACTGGAGGATGAGTCTGCAAAGGAAGATTGGGCAGCAGAGCACCTGAAAAGGGAACATTAGTGGGGAAAGAAGCTGTAAGAACTTAGCATGAGAATGGAAGAGAGGATAGATGCAGAAAGCAAGAAGTGGGAGATGGAAGTCACAGCAGCAGAGGCTAGGACACAGAGATTAGAAGAGGAACTAAAAAATCTGAAACAGCCTAAAGAACTAAAGAACAATTTGGGAATGACATCAGAGACTGCTACCTCAGTCACAAAAAAAAATGAGACAGTAGGGAACGAAGGAGTGAAACTGTATGCAGAAGCCCTATCAGACCATTGTTGAGCCTAAGAAAAAGAGATAATCACATCAAGAGCTATCGAGGGGATTGAAGAGATTGAAAGAGCTAAGCTATATATGGAGGCCCTAACAGACCACAGCAGAGCCCAGGGAAAGCTGAACACAGAAATTGACAGGCCACTGGGCCCAAGGACAACAGATAGTGAAGAAACTGAGGAAAAGAAAGCTGCAATGGAGGAAACTAAATCAAATCAGGGGATATATAGGGATATGCAGTGATAGAATGAAAGGGAGAGGTCAGTCTTTGTTTATGGGCACCAGGAAGTTGAAGGGGAAATTTATCAAGCAAGAAGACAAGGGGAGAAAAATGCGATCAAAAGCATCATAAAAGCAATAGGAGAAGATGACATGACCCAGCTGGCAAATATTTAGAAAATAGGAGGGTTTGCAAGAAGAAGAACACGGCCAG
This sequence comes from Cherax quadricarinatus, assembly GCF_038502225.1. NCBI lineage: Eukaryota > Metazoa > Arthropoda > Malacostraca > Decapoda > Parastacidae > Cherax > Cherax quadricarinatus. Next base: position 20,951,746 of record NC_091353.1, read on the forward strand.
TGAAAGTGACGTTCAAGGCAGAATCAACTCGGAACAGGATCCTGCAAGAGAAAGCAAGACTACGGGATGTGCTGGCATACCGGAAAGTGTATCCCGACCGTGACAGAACATAAGAAGAGAGGCAGAAACTGAGAGATTGTACAAAGATGAAAGGAGGAAAGAGAGGTGAAGATGGAAATGGACACGAGAACCCAGACTCAGGAGGAAAATCAAATGCAGCCTCCCTCACAACCACCTACAGAAGCCCCCCAACCACGACAACCCCAGTGCAACCAAGCATTCTAACCCAAAGCACATATGCCATATCCAATGCCCCTACCCACCTCATTACGCACTTCACCTCCACAGCAACCACCCATAGTTCCTTATCAGGTCTCCCACTTCCCCAACCCCATCGTACCCCCAGACCACAGTTTTAGAAAAGAAGTTGAAGGTGTGGTATGCAAATGCAGATGGAATAACAAATAAGTGTGAGAAGCAGCATGAAAGAATCAAGGAGACATCCCCAGACATAATAGCACTCACAGAAACAAAACTCACAAAGATGATAACAGATGCAATCTTTCTACCCGGATATCAAATCCTCAGGAAAGATAGAGAGAGGAGAGGGGGAGGAGGAGTTGCACTGCTCATTAAAAACTGGTGAGGATTTGAGGAAATTGAAGGAATAGATGGTATGGGCAATAGGGACTACTTAATAGGAACAATCCAGTCTGAGGGCCATAAGGTGGTAATTGCAGTAATGCACAACCCACCACAGAACTACTGGAGGCCAAGAGAAGAATACGACAAGAGCAACAGAGCAATGATCGACACTACCTTAGGTGGCCAGAAGAGCGCACATGGGGGGAGCGAAGTTACTAGTTATGGGTGATTTCAATCACAAGGAAATTGATTGGGAAAACCTGTAGCCCCATGGGGGTCCCGAAACATGGAGAGCCAAGAAGATGGATGTGGTACTGAAAAACCTCATGCATCAACATGTTAGAGACACTACCAGAGAGAGAAGTGAGAATGATCCAGCAAGACTGGACCTTGTATTCACCTTGAGTAGCTCGGACATCGAGGGTATCATGTATGAAAGACCCCTAGGAGCTAATGATCATGTGGATCTGTTCTTTGACTACATAGTTGAGCTGCAAGTGGAGAAAGTAGCAGGAATAGGATGGAAAAAAACAAACTACAGAAGAGGGGACTAAACAGGCATGAGGAACTTCCTGCAAGACGTTCATTGGGAGAGAGAATTGGATGGAAAGCCAGTAAAAGAAATGATGGACTATGTAACAACAAAGTGAAAGGAGGCAGAGGAGAGGTTTGTTCCCAATGGAAACAGAAATATACTGGAGTTTTATGACAAGGTGACAGTAGTAAGACAAGAGAGAGAGGGGTGGATAGACTGCATTTTCTTGGACTGCAAGAAAGCCTTCGACACAGTTCCTCACAAGAGGTTACTGCAAAAGCTAGAGGATCAGGCACACATAACAGGTAAGGCACTGCGATGGATCAGAGAATACCTGACAGGGAGGCAACAACGAGTCATGGTACGTGACGAGGTGTCAGAGTGGGCACCTGTGACAAGCGGGGTTGCACAGGGGTCAGTCCTAGGGCCTGTGCTGTTTTTGGTATGTGTGAATGACATAACAGAAGGGATAGACTCAGAAGTGTCCTTGTTTGCAGATGGTGCAAAGTTAATGAGGAGAATCAAATTGGGCGAGGATCAGGCAGGACTACAAAGAGACCTGGACAGGCTACAAGCCTGGTCCAGCAACTGGCTCCTTGAATTTAACCCTGGCAGATGCAAAGTCATGAAGATTGGGGAAGGCCAAAGAAGACTGCAGTCTAGGTGGCCAAAGACTGCAAACCTCACTCAAGGAAAAAAATCTTGGGGTAAGTATAATACCAAGCACATCTGAGGCACACATCAATCAGATAACTGCTGCAGCATACAGGTGTCTGGAAAACCTAAGGATACCGTTCCGTTACCTCAGTAAGGAATCGTTCAAGACTCTGTACACCATTGACGTCAGGCCCATACTGGAGTATGCAGCACCAGTTTGGAATCCACACCTGGTCAAGCACATCAAGATATTCAAGAAAGTGCAAAGGTTCGCAACAAGACTAGCCCCAGAGCTAAGGGGATTGTCCTACGAAGAAAGGTTAAGGGAAATTGGCCTGACAACACTGGAGGACAAGGTGGACAGTCTGGATGCTCCTGAGATGGGACACAGAAACAAGAGGTCACACTTGGAAGTTGAAGACTCAGATGAGTCAAAGAGATGTTAGAAAGTATTTCTTCAGTCAGAGTTGTCAGGAAGTGGAATAGCCTAGAAAGTGTCGTAGTGGAGGCGGGAACCATACATAGTTTTAAGGCGAGGTTTGATAAAGTTCATGGAGCAGGGAGAGAGAGGACCCAGTAGCAATCAGTCATAGGAGCTATGACTCGACCTCTGCAACCATAAACAGGCGAGTACAAATAGGTGAGTACACACACACACTGCAAACTGCACTCAAGGAAAAAGATCTTGGGGTGAGTATAATACAAAGCACATCTGAGGCACACATCAACCAGATAACTGCTGCAGCATATGGGCACCTGGCAAGCCTGAGAATAGTGTTCCAATACCTTATTAA
>NC_091353.1:20959376-20967078 GCF_038502225.1 Cherax quadricarinatus
CAGGGACACAGAGCATACATAAACCTAACATAAAGCATACATAAACCTAACATAAAGGTAATGTAAGGAGCAGTAAATTGAACCAGTCAAGAACATAAAGGAGGAACACTGCAGCAGGCCTGTCGGCTCATTCTAGACAAGTCCTTAACAATCCATCCCACTAATAGGATATTTGCCCAATACAGGAGTTTACATGATTCCATTCAGAGAAATGGAATGGATAGGGCTTAAACCCATGCAAGTGAATGCTAAAACTCAGAGGTCATGGGTTCAAGCCACCACTCTGATTCTGATGTGTATGCAATCGTTTTATGACTTCATGAGCCCTTTCAGAGGGCTCTTACCCCATTCAGGGCAAGAGCACAAAACCTAGGAACATCTCAACAAACACATCTATACATGCAGATGTGACAACCTAAACAATGTGTTCCAGTCAGCCAAACTTCTAGTTATTTCACTGTATTCTTTCTATTCTATTTCACTTACCCAAAAAGTGATCAGAAATCGTTAATTTGGCAAATTTCACAAAAAAATAAAAAAAAACTGCCAATTTATAAACAGAGTCCAGAATAAATAATGTAGACATTCCTTTCACTAAGAAAACATTACCTCTGCTCACTGGTTATGTCCCCAGTCCTCCACTATATTATACAGTAGACCCCCAATATCCACTGATTCGCTATCTGTGGTTTCAGATACCCATGGTTTACTGTGACTCAAAAATACGTCTTAATTTTGCACAATAATGGCCCCAAAGTGAAAAAGTAGAGAAGTTACCAGTTCTTGAATGCCCATGAGAAGCCATGAAAAAGTGATAATTCTCCACTTATTGAGCATAATTTATCACTTAAACTATAGGAGGTATGTATAGGACTTACATACAGGGTCTGCTACTATCTGTGGTTTCAGTATCCATGGCAGGCTCTTGGAATGTATAAATAATGTCAGTGCATTCCTATATGTGTCTTAGACTGACCAATTGGATGCATATTGGACAGGTAATGTAATCTGTATACAGGTCCTGATTGACTTTACGTCGGAGAACCTCGATGACTTTTTTGGTAGGTACTTTTGTGAAGAGGGAAGTCACATCCAAACTGCTTAGTTTCTTGTTACGGATGGAGAGGTTACGGATGCGGTTGAGAAGGTTGCCTGAGTGTTTAAGATGAGTGGGGCTGATGGTCCCAAGAAGGCAGGAAAGATGTTTGGCAAGAACTCCAGCTAGTTTGTGTGGAGCACTGCCTATTCCTGACGTGATTGGTCTGAGAGGAATATTGTGTTTATGGGTCTTGGGTAAACCATTTCAGTTTACACTAGAAGAAGAGTCCAACGACAAGCTACCTTTCCTCAACGTCCTCATTCACAAAGTAGACAACAACCTAAGATTTCAAGTTTATCGGAAACCCACCAATAAAAATGATCTCACACACTTCTATTCCAGTCAAGATACCAAGACCAAAAGAGGCATCATCATCGGGTTTTTCCTAAGAGCATACTGAATTTGCAGTCCTGAGTTTCTTGACGAGGAATGTACATATATTCACCAAACATTCACTGAGTTACATTTTCCTTCTTTTTTCATCAAAGACTGCAAGAAAAGAGCTCTTCAGATCATTAATTCTCCACGCATCAACACAACTCCCAACAAAGTTATAATTCTTCCCAACAGCCAGGTTGCACTGAACGTCTCAGAAGTACTTTCACAAGCTAACACCAGAGTCGCCATCGCTTCTAGCACTTCAGTAAAGGTGGTCTGGTGGCTAAAACTCCCGCTTCACACACGGAGGGCCCGGGTTCGATTCCCGGCGGGTGGAAATTCTGACACGTTTCCTTACACCTATTGTCCTGTTCACCTAGCAGCAAATAGGTACCTGGGTGTTAGTCGACTGGTGTGGGTCGCATCCTGGGGGACAAGATTAAGGACCCCAATGGAAATAAGTTAGACAGTCCTCGATGACGCACTGACTTTCTTGGGTTATCCTGGGTGGCTAACCCTCCGGGGTTAAAAATCCGAACGAAATCTTATCTTATCTTATCTTATCTTATCTAACCAGGACACAATCCAAGCACCACGAACCAGTCAATGCAGGAGTTTACACTATACCCTGTGGAGGCTGTGACAAGATTTACGTAGGTGAAACAGCAAGAAACCTCAATACCCGCCTCAATGAACATATTTACGCATGTAGGAACGATAACTTGAACAACGCCTGTGTACAACACCGAAATTCCACCAATCATCTCATGAAATTCAGAGACGCACAATTAGTGATCAAAGAAACTAATTTCCGCAGACGCAAGTGCCTCGAGTCAGCACTGATCGCTGTTTCAAATACAATTAAACAAAACAACGGCAGCTTCACCATCTCCGAAGTCTTAGCAAGAATCCTCCTGAAAACAGTAAACCCTGCCATCACATAGTCTCTCCTGTTATACTACACAAAGCACATTACGGAGAGTGTACACTGAAACAAGCTGCCTCTTTCCAGTCTATATTTGTCCAACCTATTTTTATGTTACCCAAGTAATAGCTCCCGCTTCACACACGGAGGGCCCGGGTTCGATTCCCGGCGGGTGGAAACATTCGACACGCTTCCTTACACCTGTTGTCCTGTTCACCTAGCAGCAAATAGGTACCTGGGTGTTAGTCGACTGGTGTGGGTCGCATCCTGGGGGACAAGATTAAGGACCCCAATGGAAATAAGTTAGACAGTCCTCGATGACGCACTGACTTTCTTGGGTTATCCTGGGTGGCTAACCCTCCGGGGTTAAAAATCCGAACGAAATCTTACCTTATCTCTTATTACTTTTGTCACTACTACTACTACTACTACCACTATTGAACATCGAAATGTTACCTCACAAGTATTGCACCTCACTCTGAGCCTTTATATACCCTCTGTGTCCATGCATTGTTTGTAATGGCTTGATAAAGCTCCTGGAGAGCGAAACGTTGCCACAATAAATGTCACATTAGTTGCACTTGTGTCTTTTTACTTTACATATTGTCGGTAATTCTACCAACTTTATTACAAGGTGTAAGATAACTAACACCCAGGTACCTACTTACTGCTAGGTGAGACAGCAGGTGTAAGATAGGTAACACCCAGGTACCTACTTACTGCTAGGTGAGACAGCAGGTGTAAGATAGGTAACACCCAGGTACCTACTTACTGCTAGGTGAGACAGCAGGTGTAAGATAACTAACACCCAGGTACCTACTTACTGCTAGGTGAGACAGCAGGTGTAAGATAGCTAACACCCAGGTACCTATTTACTGCTAGGTGAGACAGCAGGTGTAAGATAGCTAACACCCAGGTACCTATTTACTGCTAGGTGAGACAGCAGGTGTAAGGTAACTAACACCCAGGTACCTACTTACTGCTAGGTGAGACAGCAGGTGTAAGGTAACATGCCCAAGGTGTCAATGGTTAACCTCGGCTACATTAGGTCACCTGGAGGTAGGTACTCACCTCACCTCACTATACTCATGTAACAACTCTCAACAATTACCGTAAAATGGACGAGTCGCTCTGCGTCCTCTTTGTTGTGTTTATAAGGGCCACTGACAACACGCGCCGTACCGAACCCAACCTCTCGATACTACCACCAAAAACTGTTGCCAATTAGATCCGGTGGACGCCCTTGCCCAGCCCCAGCAGAGAGGGACGCCCACACTTCCACCTGAGTACAGTAACCTGCTTCTCACCAAAGACCGATAAAGAATTATCCGGAGAGCGGAAAAAATTGAGCTGGCTAAAGGTAAGCCGATGTACAGGTGCCCCTCCTGTAGAGTGCCCGGCGGGCAAAGTAGATGAAGACAAGCGTCCCAGTGAGAACGGTGGAAATTTGTCACTGATGCTCAGGCGAGAGAGAGAGAGACGTCCTCACCCAACGAAGGCTGGCGCAGAAGTCTCTTTAAATACTCTCAAGTTTTCACAAACAGCAAATTCTTGTTGTTGTGGTTTATAGGGCTACTTACAGTGTATGTTGTAACGAACCCGGCCTCAGGTGTCCGGAAAAAAATGGTGGTACGTATTATAAGTTCCCAATTAGCTAGAGAAAGTTCTCTCCGACCCTTGGAGTTAATGCAAAATGAAGCTTTCAGGATTATTCTTGGGTGTCCCAGATCTACAAAAGTTCTTAACATGAGGAAGGAGCTTGGTATTTCTAGTATCAGTGATAGGATTGTTGAGATTAACACTGTACTCGGTATTAGAATGTTGAGAAACGAACCAGACATTGTCACAATGAATCTTACCAAGTGTCTAGAGGTAAATACACACAGATCTAAATGGATTGTGAAAACGTGCAATTGCATTAAGTTTTATAACCTGCATGAACTGTATCACTGTAGGCAACAAGAGCATTTCACCCCTCCGTGGAAGATGTGTTCATTTAATATCACATACCTGCAAGTCCCTCCCAAGAAGCTCATTGCTAGTAATCCCTTCCTTAAATCTCTTGTTAGAGCAACTGCTCAAGAAGAAATTTCTCACCTAGCTGGTAGTAATAAGTTATCACAAGTTATATACACTGATGGATCTAAACAGGAGTCTTCTGGCAGGGCTGCATCTGCTCTTGTTGCCACCTCCCTAGTTAAGAACGATAATAAATTTGTTGAGTTAGGCATAAGAATTAACAACTGGGCGTCTACACTGCAAACTGAATTGTTTGCAATCCTAATGGCGCTAAAGCTAACCTATGACACTGAGCTTGACTCTATCATCATTACTGATTCTATGTCATCATTGAAGGCTCTTGACTCATATAATGACTCCAACAACATGCTCATTGGAGAAGCCAGGTATAGATACTCAAAAATTAGGGACAAAGGAATTAATGTACAATTGCTATGGATCCCATCACACATTGGATTACTCCTTCATGATAAAGTTGATATGTTAGCCAAGAAGACTACCCAGAAGGAGAATGTAGAATATAACTTTGGTATAACTGTGTCTAGCATTAGGAATAATATTAGGAGAGAAGTAAATAATGAAAATGATTGTTATAGGAATGCAGTTAGAAGCCTGAGTAGATCTATAACCCACTATGATAACATGAACGTAGATAAATATATTTATGGAGCAACGTGCAATGTGAACAGACTGACTGATGTTGTAGTGGCCAGGCTTAGGCTTGGTTACAAGTACTTCTGGCAGTTTGGGAGACACACAGATGATGATCAAACTAAATGTAAATTATGTGATCAGGCATATGGTCACTCTCTTGAACACTATGTGCTTAATTGTCCATTTATTGAGGAATACAGAGACAGACAGTATAATAACCTATGTGACATGTCAAGATATCTTATTAATGAAAATAAGATACCAGATATACTAAGCAAATTTCCTAAAATTGCTTGTAACAGGTAAGTGAACTATAGAGGGTCGGGTCCTATCCAACACGGAAAGTATGAGTCTCTATGCTGATAGTTGGTTTAGGGAGAAATAGAGTAGGAGGGAGGGGGGTTCCTGGGAGGGAATTTTTGGAGGGGGGTTCCATAGAACCTCCTGTATAGAGTCAGAAAACTTAAGCGGGAGAATAACGACACAATACACCAATGCTTCACACGGGATGGGAAAATTCTTGTTAGGAAAACAAATGTAGGTCAACTGTACACAATCACGAACGAGAATGATCTATCACGATTTCTCAGGGATACTAATCTTACAGAGAATAACTAAACAATGTCCAACTTAAAAGCCTACGTAGTGTAGTGTATGTTTTGCTCCATTATTGTTCAAATTTCATTGTGCAATCTCTTAGTAATTAAATAATCAACTACCTCATTTTGTGATTTTACTAGTAAGCATAAGTCACCTTATGTGATTTTGTTATTTACTATTGTTCACTTAAACATTAGCTGAATTGATACTTTCTCTGTCCATATTACTACCTCATATTTTTTTAAATACTATCAATTGATATTACTTACTAAAATTAATAATTATCATTTTTACTAAAATTTCAATTTACTCTTAACATTTTTGACATTTAATAACCATTACTTGTCTAATTACCTTTACCTGTTTTATACCACATTTACTATCTTAGAGTACTCTTAAACATTGACAAAACCTACTTCATTCAGTTTGGTAGCAGAGCTACAGATGTACCTCTTAACATAACGATAAACGGATCACCTATCACAAAGCTAACAGAGGGAAAATTATTAGGAATCCACCTTGATAATAGACTCAAATTCCATACACATATACAACAAATTTCTAAGAAAATTTCCAAGACTGTAGGCATACTATCGAAGATACGGTACTATGTTCCACAGTCAGCCCTCCTGGCCCTATATCACTCTCTTATTTACCCCTATCTCACCTATGGAATTTGTGCATGGGGCTCAACAACAATTAACCATCTCAGACCACTAATTACCCAACAAAAGGCTGCAGTTAGAATGATAACAAATTCTCACTACAGGCAGCACACTCCACCAATATTCAATACACTAAACCTACTCACCATACAAAACATCCATACTTATTACTGCACCTATTACATACATAGAACACTTAACTCTGATATTAACCCTCCCCTCAAACATCTCCTTGCCAACCTCAACAGAACACATGACCATAACACAAGGCACAGATCACTCTTTGATGTTCCTCGTGTCCATCTCACACTTTGCAAAAACTCAATGCAGTGGGCTGCAGAAAACAATATGAAGTTCAACGATGAGAAATTTCAATTACTCAGATATGGTAAACATGAGGAAATTAAATCTTCATCAGAGTACAAAACAAATTCTGGCCACAAAATAGAGCGAAACACCAACGTCAAAGACCTGGGAGTGATCATGTCGGAGGATCTCACCTTCAAGGACCATAACATTGTATCAATCGCATCTGCTAGAAAAATGACAGGATGGATAATGAGAACCTTCAAAACTAGGGAGGCCAAGCCCATGATGACACTCTTCAGGTCACTTGTTCTATCTAGGCTGGAATATTGCTGCACACTAACAGCACCTTTCAAGGCAGGTGAAATTGCCGACCTAGAAAATGTACAGAGAACTTTCACGGCGCGCATAACGGAGATAAAACACCTCAATTATTGGGAGCGCTTGAGGTTCCTAAACCTGTATTCCCTGGAACGCAGGAGGGAGAGATACATGATTATATACACCTGGAAAATCCTAGAGGGACTAGTACCGAACTTGCACACGAAAATCACCCACTACGAAAGCAAAAGACTTGGCAGACGATGCACCATCCCCCCAATGAAAAGCAGGGGTGTCACTAGCACGTTAAGAGACCATACAATAAGTGTCAGGGGCCCGAGACTGTTCAACTGCCTCCCAGCACACATAAGGGGGATTACCAACAGACCCCTGGCAGTCTTCAAGCTGGCACTGGACAAGCACCTAAAGTCAGTTCCGGATCAGCCGGGCTGTGGCTCGTATGTTGGTTTGCGTGCAGCCAGCAGCAACAGCCTGGTTGATCAGGCTCTGATCCACCAGGAGGCCTGGTCACAGACCGGGCCGCGGGGGCGTTGACCCCCGGAACTCTCTCCAGGTAAACTCCAAGTAAACATAAAAGGCCCTAAAATCTGGAATTCATTACCTGTAAATATAAAAGAAACACTACCTGTTTATAAATTCAAGTCTCTTCTCAAAGATCACTTACTCACCCAAAACCAAATAAATACTGAATAACTGAACCTTATAAATTGTATA